>NW_028135735.1:0-269568 GCF_964662115.1 Mustela nivalis | reverse complement strand
AGGAGAGATGACTGGATACCACAACAATGAATCCGAATAGTGCCTAGGGGCCTGTTCGTACCTTTTTACCTCTGGGAACATCAGTCTATGCGTCTGAGTGCATGTAGGTGCTCAGATGGGCTCAGATTGCCCGAGTTTGTCCTGGGAAGCCACCACTATTGGGATGGCCTCAGGGAGTTTGCAGGTTTATCCTATTAGTAGGTTGTGGCCATTGGAATGGGCACATACAATTCCCTTGGAGAGGGCAAGTACAGTCCTCAGGTTTGGCTCCAGGGGCCTGAGCCTGTAGGGTGTGTAGGCAGAGCTGTTTGGACAGTCATCTGAAAACACAAACGCGGCTTCTGTTTCAGGTCATAGATATGGCAGGATTGATCTACAGACCATGAGGAGAACTCTTCGGGATATGAATAAGGGGCGAGTGTGAGGCTCGTGCTCAAGTTTTTGTCTCTGGATATCGTGTCACTCATGGTCGTGAAATTCCCTGGTGACTTCAGGGGAAATGGACGAGTCTTACACTCTGGGGGTTTGGCCCCGTCCAAAGAGTTTGGGGTCATTCTGTGGGATGGAAGAAGTCCGTTTTGTTGTTGTTGTTGATTTGCCATGTTTTGTTTTTTAACCTCAGGTGTCCCACCAAATGAGTGATTCCAGAGTAGAGCCCTGGGGAGGGCCGAACGGACAACCAGAAATCTGGTTAAAAATCATGGCCTAGGGACATGTCAAGCCCATTATGACATCTAATAGTCGAGCCACTGAGAGGACTTACTAGAGGACAGGACTCACGCTGAGGGTCACAATGCGTGTCTATGCCCACTTCGCAAACAAGAATGGGCAGGGCCTCATGGTGAATCCTGGTTTCTCCTACACTGAACGTTGGACAACATGCCAACCACAAGGTTTCTTGCCATGGGTAAGGAAGAGTTCTGATTTCTGCATCACAGGCACCCCTGGGCAGTGATTGGCGATAAGGTCTAGGTTCTGAAGCCTAAAAACTGAGGTAGGGAAGAGATGATGACCTAAGGCCATGGCAGGTCTGATGTGCTCAGTGTGCGGTCAGCTGTCTGGGTGTTGGTCAGGAGGTCCGGGCTCAGGTTGTGTCAGACAGTGCATTAGTGCCCAGGTTAGACTATATAATTTGGGTACAGTCGAGTGCCATGTAGATTTATCCTCATATAAGTTGTCTGGGCAGCTCATTAGGCAAAATTTGTTTTCTAGAGGGCAGGCAGAGTGCTTCATTGTCAGTCCGGAATTGCTAAACTTGAGGGCTTCGTGTAGAGGAGTGTGAGGACGGAAGTCTGAGAACACAAGCTAGACTTGGGTTTCAGGTCGAGGACACGGCAGGTACCACTGTAGATCTGAACCAATATCTCATGCATCTGAAGTCAGGGCGAGGATCAGACGTTGGCTCAGGTTGGAGTTTCTGTGCATGACGGACCCTTCATGAAGGGAGCGGAATCTCAAGGCCATGGAGTTTTTCCCACGTTGGGAGTTGTGGGATGCCCCCATCAAGGATTCCTTCTGCGGGACAATTGAGACCTGTTGGGCAGCTTCAGGACATCAGGGCACTGTTCGAGGATGGACGCCTGGGAAGCCGGCCTCGCATTCCAAATGTCTCCCAGCAACAAGACAGTTTAGATCTGATGGCTCTGCGGGAGCAACCGGGGTGGCTGACTTGATATGGACTTTCCTGAGGATGGGTCCTAATGTGTGTTTGTGTCCATGAGGGCCTTAAAAAGGGGCGGTGTCACCGGGACCCTGAAGTATTCTCCTAAGCTTTTGACATAGCTCGATGCACAAGGTTCCTTGTGGAGACGAGATTTGTTTTGATGGCTGCCTCAGGAAAACTTCTATGCTGGTATTGGAATCCAGGCTTTTGAGGAGACATGCCTGTAATCCAAAGCAATGTATCCGATTATGGCCTAGGGTCCTGTCTGGTTCAATCTTCTTCTCAGGGGACATCCATTTATGGTATGAGTGGAGGTAGATGCTCAGCAGGTATCAGACCGCCCTTGTTTGTCCCGGGCAACCTGCACTATTGGATGGCCTCAGGGATTTGTAGGGTTCTCCAAATTTTACTGTTTTGGACAATGGCATCGGCAGAATTCCCATGGATTGGGTTGGCACAGTCCTAATGTGTGACTCCAGGGGCCCCAGCCTGGAGGGTGTGTGGCCCAGGACTTTGAGGACAGAAGTCTGAAAACACAAACTCAGCTTAGGTTTGGGGACGTAGGTATGGCAGGCCCGATCTATAAACCATGAGAAGAACTCTTCCGGATATGAAGAGAGAGCGAGTCTGAGGCGCTTGCTCAGGCTTTTGTCTCTGGATTTTGTATCAGAGATGGCCGTGGAATGTCGGGGAGGCCTCATGGGCCATGGACGAATTTTCCACTCTGTGGATTTGGCCCAACCCCAATTGTTTTTCATCAATCTGTGGAATGGGAGGACTCCTTTCAGGTTTGTTACCTCAGGTGTCCCGCCAAAAGAGTAATTCCAAAGAAGAGCTTTGGGGAAAAGTGAAGGGAGAACCCGAACTATGGGTAAAATTTGGGGCATAGGGGCATGGCAAGCCCAATATGCTGTCTCTTCATCCAGCCACTGTAAGGCCTAACCTGAGGCCTGGGATCAGGCTGAGGGACACAATGTGTGTTTGTGACCAATGTGGCCCATAAACATGGGCGGGGCCTCATGGGCCACACTGGTTTCAACTACACTGAACGTTGGAAAACATGCCAACCACTAGGTTTCTTGCCAAGGCGAAGGAGAAGTTCTGATTCTTGCATCACGTTCACTCCTGAACAGTGAGTGGAGATAAGGTCTAGGTTCTGAAGGTGAAAACTGAGGTTGGGTAGAGATGATGGCCTAAAGCCATTGTGGGTGTGATATGCTCTGTGTATGGCCAGCTGTCTGGGTGTTGGACTGGAGGTCTGCCCTCAGGCTGTGTCAGACAGGGCTTTAGTGCACAGGCTAGACTGTATAATTGGGGTATGGTTGAGTGGCATGCAAGTTGTTACTAATTTGGCGTTTCTGGTTAGCCCTATAGGGCAACATTTTTCTTCTGGAGGGCAGGCAGAGTGCTGCATTGTGTCTCCAGAATTGCCAAACTGGAGGGGTGTGGCCAGGATTGTGAGGAAGGAAGTCTGAAAACACAAGCTAGCACGAGTTTTGGGGCCAAGAGCATGGCAGGCCCACTCTGCAAAGGCTGAATCGAGATATCCTGCAGGTGAGGTCAGGGCGAGTATCAGATGTTGCCTCAAGCTGCAGTTTGTGTCCATGACGGCCCTTACATGAAGGGGGTGGGGGCGTCATGAGGCCAGGGAGGTTTCCCTACGCTGGGAGTTGTGAGCTGCTCCAAACTTCAAAGTTTCCTTCTTCAGGACAGTCGAGTACTATTGGATGGTCCCTTGATGCCCCATACAGAAAGACTCGAGAGCAGGGCCCTAAGCATGGATGCCGAGAAACGCCAACTCACCTTCCCATTGCCTGGTCGAGACAAGGCACGCTCAATCTGCGGGCTCTTGGGTGACCTACCCAGAAGGCTGAGTTTAAATGGACTCTCCTGAGGATGAGTCATAATGTGGGTTGGTGGCCATGGATACCTTGGAATATGGCAGTAGATAAGGAACTCTGCAGGATTCTCCAACCCGAAGGGCTTGACACAACTCCAACAAGGAAGCTTCCCATGTGGAGATGAGAGGTCTTCTGTCTGGTGCCTCAGGAAAGCCCCGTATGCTGGTCTTCGAACCCAGGCCTCTGAGGAGTGATACCTGGACACCAAAGCAAGAGTTCATAATAGGGCCTCGGGGCCTGTCTGGTTCAATCTTCTGTCTCTGCGGATATCTGTCTGTGTGTCTGCATGGAGGTAGTAGTTGCTCAGCTTGTGTCATAATGCCCCTATTTGTCCAGTGCGGCTTGCGGTAGTGGGATGTCCTTGGGGACCTTGAGGTTTCTACTAATTTGTAGAGTTGTGGCCAATGGAATGGGCAGTTTCTTAGGAGAGAGCAGGCACAGTTCTGTGGTGTGGCTCCAGAGACCCCAGCCTGGAGGCTGTGTGGGCCATGGCTGTGAAGACAGACATCCAAAAACCCTAACTCAGCTCAGGTTTGGGGCCGAGGTTACGGCAGGCCTGATCTATAGACCATGAGGGGAGCTCCTCTGGATATGAAAGAAGGGTGAGAGGGAGGCAGTCGCTCAGGTTTTGTCTCTGGATGTTTTGTCCACAATGGCCGTTTAATGTAGGAGTTGCCTCATGGGTCGTAGAAGTCTCCCTCTCTGGTAATTTGTCCAGCCCCCAAGAGTTTGGGTTCATTCTGTGGGAAGGGAAGGGAAGTGTCCTGTTTTCTGCTTCATGTGTCCCCCCAGTAGAGGGATTCTAGAGCATAGCAGTAGGTACTGAAAACTGGAATACTCGCCCTCTGGTTAAGCCTGGGGGCCTATGGATATGACAAGCCCCATATGCAGGATCTTGGTCCAGCCACTGAGAGGCGTTACTTTAATACGGGACTCACGCTGCAGGTCACAATGCATGTCTGTGCCCTAGGCGGCCCTCAAGCACTGGCGTGGCCTTTCGGACAATTCAGGTTTTCCCACATTGAACGTTGGACATCATGCCAACCACAAGGTTTCTGGCCATGGGGAAGGAGGAATTCTAATTTCTGCATCACGTTCACCCCTGGGCAGTGATTGGAGATAAGGTCTAGGTTCTGAAGCCTGAAAACCGAGGTTGGGAAGAGATGACGACCTACAGCCATAGTGGGTCCTATGTGTCCAGGTTGGGGCCAGGTGTCTGGGTGTCGTTTGGGATGTCTTGTTTCAGGCTGTGCCAGACAGGGCATTAGTATACAGGGTGGGCTGTATAATTGCTTTACAATCGAGTGGCATGCATTAGAAAATCATTTGGGGTTTCTTATTAGCAGCATAGGGCAAAGATTTTCTTCTGGAGGGCAGGCAGAGTGCTGCATTGTGGCTTCGGAATTCCCAAACTGGTGGGCTTGTGGGCCAGGAGAGTGAGGACAGAATTCTGAGACACAAGCTAGGCTTAGGTTTTGGGGCAAGGACATGGCAGGCACACTCTGCAGAGCTGAATTGAGATCTCATGCGTCTGAAGTCAGGTCGAGGTTCAGACTTTGGCTCAGGTTCGAGTTTCTGTCCATGTTGGCCCCATCAGGAAGGGGCGGCATTATGAGGCCATGGGGGTTTTCCCACTATTGGAGTTGTGAGATGCTCCAAACCGCAAGGATTCCTTCTGTGGGACAATTAAGATTTGTTGGATGGCTCCAGGACGTCTTATAAGGTATTTTTCCAGAACAGGGTTCTAAGTATGGATGCCTGGGCAGCCAGCCTCACATTCCAATTGTCTCCTAGCAACAAGAAACGTTTGATCTGCTGGCTTGGGGTAGCAACAGAGGGGGCTGAGTTGAAATGGACTTTCCTGAGGATGGTCTTAATGTTGGTTTGAGTCCATGGAGAGCTTGGTATGGGGTAGTGGCACCAGGTCCCTGAAGGATTCTCCTAACCAGAGGTTATGACAAAGCTCCAATGAGCAAGTTTCCATGGGGAGACGAGATTTGTTCTTATTGGTGCCTCAGGAAACCACCATATGCTGGTATTGGAAACGAGGCCTCTGAGGAGAGATGCCTGGTAACCAAAGCAATGGATCTGATTAGGGCCTAGGGGCCTGTCCGGTTCAATATTCTTCTCTGGGGACATCTGTTGTCTGAGTGGATTTAGTTACTCAGCTGGTTTGAGATCACCCCTGTTTGTCATAGGCGGCCTACACTCTTGGGATGGCCTCGGTGACTTTGGAGGTTTTTCCAAAAATGCAAGGTTGTGGCCAATGGAATGGGAAGAATTCCCTTGAAAGGGAAGCACAGTCCTGAGGTGTGGCTCCAGGGACCCAAGTGTGGAGCGTGTGTGGTCCAGGGCTATTTGGACAAAAGTCTGAAAACACAAACTCCACTTAGGTTGGGGGATGTAGGTATGGCCGGCCCGATCTATAGACCGTGAGGAGACCTCTTCGGGATATGAACAAAGGGCGAATGTGATGTGCATGCTCATGCTTTTTTTTTTTTTTTCTGGAAATGTGTCACCGATTGCCATGGAATGTCGGGGTGTCCTCATGGGCCATCGATGATGCTCCCTTTCTGGGGATTTGACCCGAACCCAAGAGATTGGGGTCATTCTGTGGGAAGGGAGGAGGCCTTTCTGGTTTTTTTTGTTTATTTTTTTTGTTTTTGTTTTTTGTGTTTTTACCTCAGGTGGACCACCAAAAGAGGGATTCCAGAGCAGAGTCGTGGATGGGGGCAACTGCACAACCATAACTATGGTTAACATTGGGACCTAAGAACATGGCAAGCCCCATATGTGGGCTCTTGGTCCAGACACTGAGAGGCCTTCCTTGAGGATAGGTCTCACACTGAGTTTCACAATGTGTTTTTGTGCCCAAGGAGCCCCTCAAGTCAAGGCGTGGCCTAATGTACCATGCTGGTTTCTCCTACACTGAACGTTGCACAGTATGGGAACCACAAGTTTTCTGGCAATGGGGAAGATGGAGTTCTAATTTCTGCAACAATTTCACTCCTGGACTGTGATTGGATTTAAGGTCTAGGTTCTGAAGCCTAAAACTGAGGTTGGGAAGAGATGAAGCCCTAAGGCCATGGTGTGTCTGATGTGCTCAGTGTTCGGCCAGCTGTTGAGTGTGGGTTGGGAGGTGCAGGCTCAGGCTGTGGCAGACAGGGAATTAGTGCCCAGGCTAGACTGTATCATTGGGGTGCAGTCGAGTTTCGTGCAGGATAGTACAAATTGGGGTTACTGGGTAGCCCCAGAGGGCAAAGTTTTTCTTCTGGAGGGAAGACCCAGTGCCACATAGTGTCTCCAGAATTCCCAAACTGGAAGGCTTGTGGGCCAGGAGTGTGAGGAAAAAATTCTGAGAACACAAGCCAGACTTAGATTTCGGGGTGAGGGGACGGCAGGCACCCTCTGCAGAGATTATTTGAGATCCCGTATACCTGAAGACAGAGCTAGGATCAGACGTTGGCTTAGATCGGAGTCTCTGTCCACGACGGCCCCTTCATGAAGGGGAGGGTGTAACGAGGACATGGAGGTTTTCCCACGATGGGAATTGTGAGATGCTCCAAACCGCAAATATTCCTTCTGTGGGACAGTCGAGACCTGTTGGATGGCTCCAGGACATCCCATAAGGAAATTATCCAGAGCAGGGTTCTAAGGATGGATGCCTGGGCAGCCTGCCTCCCATTCCAGGTGTCTCATTGAGCCAAGGCATATTCGATCTGCTGGATCAGGGGAGCAACCGAGGCGGGTGTTTTGAAATGGGTGAGTTGAGGATGGGTCATAATGTGCATTTGTGTGTATGTAGACCTTGGAATGGGGTGCTTGATCCGGGGCCTTGAGGGATGTTCATAACCGGAGGTTTTGATGGAGCACTAAAGAGTATGTTTCCTATGTAGAGAAGAGAATTGTTTTGATGAGTGCCTAAGGTATCTCCCATATGCTGGTATTGGAAACCAGGCCTCTGAGGAGAGATGACTGGAATCAAAAGCAATGGATCTGATTAGGACACAAGTGCCTGTCCAGTTCAATCTAATTCTATGGGGATATCTGTCTCTGGGTCTGAGTGGTGGTAGTTTCCTAACTTGTGAAAGATCATCCCTGTTTGTCCTGGTCAGCCAACACAATTCGGATGGCCTGGGGGAGTTTGGAGGATACTCCTAATCTATAGGGTTGTGGCCAATGGAAATGGCAGAATTCCCCTGGAGAGGGAAGCCACAGTCCTGAGGTGTGGCTCCAGGGGCCCCAGCTTGGATGGTCTGTGGGCCAGGACTGTGGGGACAGAATTCTGAAAACACAAACTCAGCTTAGTTTTGGGGATGTATGTATGAAGGCTCGATCTACAGACCGTGAGAATTTTCCGGGCTATGAACAAAGGGCGAGTATGTGGCGCTTGCTCAGGGTTTTGTCTCTGGATTTTGTGTCAATGGTGGCCGTGGAATTTCGGGATGTCCTCAAGGGCCATGGACAATTTTTTCTCTGGTGATTTGGCCTGATCCCAAGTGGTTGGGATCATTCTGTGGATTGGAAGAGTCCTTTCTGTATATATATATATATATATATATATATATATATATATATATATATATATATATTTTTTTTTTTTTTTTTTTTTTTTTTTTTACCTCAGGTGTCCCACCAAAGAGGGATTCCAGAGAAGAGCCCTGAGGAGGGGTGACTAGACATCTCGAACTCTGGTTGAGATTGGGGGACTAGGGGACTGGCAAGCCCCATATGTGGGCTGTTGTTCCAGTCACTAAGAGGCTTTACATGAGGATAGGGCTCACGCTGAGGGTCACAATGTGTGTTTGTGCAAATTATGGCCCTCAGGGATAGGTGGGGCCTCATAGTCCATGCTACTTTCTCCTACAATGAACACTGGACAACATGCCAACCACTAGGTTTCTTGCCAAGGCGAAGGAGAAGTTCTGATTCTTGCATCACGTTCACTCCTGAGCAGTGAGTGGAGATAAGGTCTAGGTTCTGAAGGTGAAAACTGAGGTTGGGTAGAGATGATGGCCTAAAGCCATTGTGGGTGTGATATGCTCTGTGTACGGCCAGCTGTATGGGTGTTGGACTGGAGGTCTGCCCTGAGGCTGTTTCAGACAGGGCTTTAGTGCACAGGCTAGACTGTATAATTGGGGTATGGTCGAGTGGCATGCAGGTTGTTACTCATTTGGCGTTTCTGGTTAGCCCTATAGGGCAACATTTTTCTTCTGGAGGGCAGGCAGAGTCCTGCATTGTGTCTCCAGAATTGCCAAACTGGAGGGGTGTGGCCAGGATTGTGAGGAAGGAAGTCTGAAAAAACAAGCTAGCACGAGTTTTGGGGCCAAGAGCATGGCAGGCCCACTCTACAAAGGCTGAATCGAGATCTCCTGCAGGTGAGGTCAGGGCGAGTATCAGACGTTGCCTCAAGCTGGAGTTTGTGTCCATGACGGCCCCTTCCTGAAGGGGGTGGAGGCGTCATGAGGCCAGGGAGGTTTCCCTACGCTGGGAGTTGTGAGCTGCTCCAAACTTCAAAGTTTCCTTCTTCAGGACAGTCGAGTATTATTGGATGGTTCCAGGATGCCCCATACAGAAAGACTCGAGAGCAGGGCCCTAAGCATGGATGCCGAGAAACGCCAACTCACCTTCCCATTGCCTGGTCGAGACAAGGAACGCTCAATCTGCGGGCTCTTGGGTGAGCTACCCAGAAGGCTGAGTTTAAATGGACTCTCCTGAGGATGAGTCATAATGTGGGTTGGTGGCCATGGAGACCGTGGAATGTGGCAGTAGCTAAGGGACTCTGCAGGATTCTCCAACCCGAAGGGCTTGACACAACTCCAACAAGGAAGCTTCCCATGTGGAGATGAGAGGTCTTCTGTCTGGTGCCTCAGGAAAGCCCTGTATGCTGGTCTTGGAACCCAGGCCTCTGAGGAGTGATACCTGGACACCAAAGCAAGAGTTCATAATAGGGCCTAGGGGCCTGTCTGGTTCAATCTTCTGTCTCTGCGGATATCTGTCTGTGTGTCTGCATGGAGGTAGTAGTTGCTCAGCTTGTGTCATAATGCCCCTATTTGTCCAGTGCGGCTTGCGGTAGTGGGATGTCCTTGGGGACCTTGAGGTTTCTACTATTTTGTAGAGTTGTGGCCAATGGAATAGGCAGTTTCTTAGGAGAGAGCAGGCACAGTACTGTGGTGTGGCTCCAGAGACCCCAGCCTGGGGGCTGTGTGGGCCATGGCTGTGCAGACAGACATCCAAAAACCCTAACTCAGCTCATTTTTGGGGCCGAGGTTACGGCAGGCCTGATCTACAGTCCATGAGGGGAGCTCCTCTGGATATGAAAGAAGGGTGAGAGGGAGGCAGTCGCTCAGGCTTTTGTCTCTGGATGTTTTGTCCACAATGGCCGTTTAATGTAGGAGTTGCCTCATGGGTCGTAGAAGTCTCCCTCTCTGGTAGTTTGTCCAGCCCCCAAGAGTTTGGGCTCATTCTGTGGGAAGGGAAGTGTCCTGTTTTCTGCTTCATGTGTCCCCCCAGTAGAGGGATTCTAGAGCATAGCAGTGGGTACTGACAACTGGAATACTCGCCCTCTGGTTAAGCCTGGGGGCCTATGGATATGACAAGCCCCATATGCAGGATCTTGGTCCAGCCATTGAGAGGCGTTACTTTAATACGGGACTCACGCTGCAGGTCACAATGCATGTCTGTGCCCTAGGCGGCCCTCAAGCACTGGCGTGGCCTTTCGGACAATGCAGGTTTTCCCACATTGAACGTTGGACAACATGCCAACCACAAGTTTTCTGGCCATGGGGAAGGAGGAATTCTAATTTCTGCATCACGTTCACCCCTGGGCAGTGATTGGAGATAAGGTCTAGGTTCTGAAGCCTGAAAACCGAGGTTGGGAAGAGATGACGACCTACAGCCATAGCGGGTCCTATGTGTCCAGGTTGGGGCCAGGTGTCTGGGTGTCGTTTGGGATGTCTTGTCTCAGGCTGTGCCAGACAGGGCATTAGTATACAGGGTGGGCTGTATAATTGCTTTACAATCGAGTGGCATGCATTAGAAAATCATTTGGGGTTTCTTATTAGCAGCATAGGGCAAAGTTTTTCTTCTGGAGGGCAGGCAGAGTGCTGCATTGTGGCTTCGGAATTCCCAAACTGGAGGGCTTGTTGGCCAGGAGAGTGAGGACGGAAGTCTGAGAACACAAGCTAGGCTTAGGTTTCGGGGCAAGGACATGGCAGGCACACTCTGCAGAGCTGAATTGAGATCTCATGCGTCTGAAGTCAGGTCGAGGTTCAGACTTTGGCTCAGGTTTGAGTTTCTGTCCATGTTGGCCCCATCAAGAAGGGGGGGCATTATGAGGCCATGGGGGTTTTCCCACTATTGGAGTTGTGAGATGCTCCAAACTGCAAGGATTCCTTCTGTGGGACAATTAAGATTTGTTGGATGGCTCCAGGACGTCTTATAAGGTATTTTTCCAGAACAGGGTTCTAAGTATGGATGCCTGGGCAGCCAGCCTCACATTCCAATTGTCTCCTAGCAACAAGAAACGTTTGATCTGCTGGCTTGGGGTAGCAACAGAGTGGGCTGAGGTGATATGGACTTTCCTGAGGATGGTCTTAATGTTGGTTTGAGTCCATGGAGACCTTGGTATGGGGTAGTGGCACCAGGGCCCTGAAGGATTCTCCTAACCAGAGGTTATGACAAAGCTCCAATGAGCAAGTTTCCATGGGGAGACGAGATTTGTTCTTATTGGTGCCTCAGGAAACCACCATATGCTGGTATTGGAAACGAGGCCTCTGAGGAGAGATGCCTGGTAACCAAAGCAATGGATCTGATTAGGGCCTAGGGGCCTGTCCGGTTCAATATTCTTCTCTGGGGACATCTGTTGTCTGAGTGGAGGTAGTTGCTCAGCTGGTTTGAGATCACCCCTGTTTGTCCTGGGCAGCCTACACTATTGGGATGGCCTCGGTGACTTTGGAGATTTTTCCTCATTTGCAAGGTTGTGGCCAATGGAATGGGAAGAATTCCCTTGAAAGGGAAGCACAGTCCTGAGGTGTGGCTCCAGGGACCCAAGTGTGGAGAGTGTGTGGTCCAGCGCTATTTGGACAAAAGTCTGAAAACACAAACTCCACTTAGGTTGGGGGATGTAGGTATGGCCGGCCCCATCTATAGACCGTGAGGAGACCTCTTCGGGATATGAACAAAGGGCGAATGTGATGTGCATGCTCATGGTTTTTTTTTTTTTTTTTTCTGGAAATGTGTCACCGATTGCCATGGAATGTCGCGGTGTCCTCATGGTCCATCGATGATGCTCCCTTTCGGGGGATTTGACCCGATCCCAAGAGATTGGGGTCATTCTATGGGAAGGGAGGAGGCCTTTTTTTTGTTTGTTTATTTTTTTTTGTTTTTTGTTTTTTGTTTTTTTAACCTCAGGTGGTCCACCAAAAGAGGGATTCCAGAGCAGAGTCGTGGGTGGGGGCAACTGCACAACCAGAACTCTGGTTAACATTGGGACCTAAGAACATGGCAAGCCCCTTATGTGGGCTCTTGGTCCAGAAACTGAGAGGCCTTCCTTGAGGATAGGTCTCACACTGAGTTTCACAATGTGTTTTTGTGCCCAAGGAGCCCCTCAAGTCAGGGCGTGGCCTAATGTACCATGCTGGTTTCTCCTACACTGAACGTTGCACAGTATGGGAACCACAAGTTTTCTGGCAATGGGGAAGATGGAGTTCTAATTTCTGCAACACTTTCACTCCTGGACTGTGATTGGATTTAAGGTCTAGGTTCTGAAGCCTGAAACTGAGGTTGGGAAGAGATGAAGCCCTAAGGCCATGGTGTGTCTGATGTGCTCAGTGTTCGGCCAGCTGTTGAGTGTGGGTTGGGAGGTGCAGACTCAGGCTGTGGCAGACAGGGAATTAGTGCCCAGGCTAGACTGTATCATTTGGGTGCAGTCGAGTTTTGTGCAGGATGGTACTCATTTGTGGTTACTGGGTAGCCCCAGAGGGCAACGTTTTTCTTCTGGAGGGAAGACACAGTGCCACATAGTGGCTGCAGAATTCCCAAACTGGAAGGCTTGTGGGCCAGGAGTGTGAGGAAAAAATTCTGAGAACACAAGCCAGACTTAGATTTCGGGGTGAGGGGACGGCAGGCACCCTCTGCAGAGATGATTCGAGATCCCGTATACCTGAAGACAGAGCTAGGATCAGACGTTTTCTTAGGTCGGAGTTTCTGTCCATGACGGCCCCATCATGAAGGGAAGGGTGTCACGAGGACATGGAGGTTTTCCCACGATGGGAATTGTGAGATGCTCCAAACCACAATGATTCCTTCTGTGGGACAGTCGAGACCTGTTGGATGGCTCTAGGACATCCCATAAGGAAGTTATCCAGAGCAGGGTTCTAAGGATGGATGCCTGGGCAGCCTGCCTCCCATTCCAGGTGTCTCATAGAGCCAAGGCAAGTTCGATCTGCTGGATCTAGGGGAGCAACCGAGGCGGGTGTTTTGAAATGGGTGAGTTGAGGATGGGTCATAATGTGCATTTCTGTCCATGTAGACCTTGGAATGGGGTGCTTGATCCGGGGCCTTGAGGGATGTTCATAACCGGATGTTTTTATGGAGCTCTAAAGAGTATATTTCCTATGTAGAGAAGAGAATTGTTTTGATGAGTGCCTAAGGAATCTCCCATATGCTGGTATTGGAAACCAGGCCTCTGACGAGAGATGACTGGAATCAAAATCAATGGATCTGATTAGAGCCTCAGTGCCCGTCAAGTTCAATCTTATTCTATGGGAATATCTGTCTCTGGGTCTGAGTGGAGGTGGTTTCCTAACATGTGAAAGATCATCCCTGTGTGTCCTGGGCAGCCAACACAATTCGGATGGCCTTGGGGAGTTTGGAGGATTCTCCTAATCTATAGGGTTGTGGCCAATGGAAATGGCAGAATTCCCCTGGAGAGGGAAGCCACAGTCCTGAGGTGTGTCTCCAGGGGCCCCAGCTTGGATGGTGTGTGTGCCAGGACTGTGGGGACAGATGTCTGAAAACACAAACTCAGCTTAGGTTTGGGGATGTATGTATGAAGGCTCGATCTACAGACCGTGAGAATTTTCCGGGCTATGAACAAAGGGCGAGTATGTGGCGCTTGCTCAGGGTTTTGTCTCTGGATTTTGTGTCAACGGTGGCCGTGGAATGTCGGGGTGTCCTCAAGGGCCATGGACAATTCTTTCTCTGGTGATTTGGCCTGATCCCAAGGGGTTGGGATCATTCTGTGGATGGGAAGAGTCCTTCCTGTATTTTTTTTTTTTACCTCAGGTGTCCCACCAAAAAGGGATTCCAGAGTAGAGCATTGAGTAGGGGTGACTAGACATCTCGAACTCTGGTTGAGATTGGGGGACTAGGGGCTTGGCAAGCCCCATATGTGGGCTGTTGTTCCAGTCACTAAGAGGCTTTATATGAGGATAGAGCTCACGCTGAGGGTCACAATGTGTGTTTGTGCAGATTGTGGCCCTCAGGGATAGGTGGGGCCTCATAGTCCATGCTGCTTTCTCCTACAATGAACATTGGACAACATGCCAACCACTAGGTTTCTTGCCAAGGCGAAGGAGAAGTTCTCATTCTTGCATCACGTTCACTCCTGAGCATTGAGTGGAGATAAGTTCAAGGTTCTGAAGGTGAAAACTGAGGTTGGGTAGAGATGATGGCCTAAAGCCATTGTGGGTGTGATATGCTCTATGTATGGCCAGCTGTCTGGGTGTTGGACTGGAGGTCTGCCCTCAGGCTCTGTCAGACAGGGCTTTAGTGCACAGGCTAGACTGTAATATTGGGGTATGGTCGAGTGGCATGCAGGTTGTTACTCATTTGGCGTTTCTGGTTAGCCCTATAGGGCAACATTTTTCTTCTGGAGGGCAGGCAGAGTGCTGCATTGTGTCTCCAAAATTGCCAAACTGGAGGGGTGTGGCCAGGATTGTGAGGAAGGAAGTCTGAAAAAACAAGCTAGCACGAGTTTTGGGGCCAAGAGCATGGCAGGCCCACTCTACAAAGGCTGAATCGAGATCTCCTGCAGGTGAGGTCAGGGCGAGTATCAGACGTTGCCTCAAGCTGGAGTTTGTGTCCATGACGGCCCCTTCCTGAAGGGGGTGGAGGCATCATGAGGCCAGGGAGGTTTCCCTACGCTGGGAGTTGTGAGCTGCTCCAAACTTCAAAGTTTCCTTCTTCAGGACAGTCGAGTATTATTGGATGGTTCCAGGATGCCCCATACAGAAAGACTCGAGAGCAGGGCCCTAAGCATGGATGCCGAGAAACGCCAACTCACCTTCCCATTGCCTGGTCGAGACAAGGAACGCTCAATCTGCGGGCTCTTGGGTGAGCTACCCAGAAGGCTGAGTTTAAATGGACTCTCCTGAGGATGAGTCATAATGTGGGTTGGTGGCCATGGAGACCGTGGAATGTGGCAGTAGCTAAGGGACTCTGCAGGATTCTCCAACCCGAAGGGCTTGACACAACTCCAACAAGGAAGCTTCCCATGTGGAGATGAGAGGTCTTCTGTCTGGTGCCTCAGGAAAGCCCTGTATGCTGGTCTTGGAACCCAGGCCTCTGAGGAGTGATACCTGGACACCAAAGCAAGAGTTCATAATAGGGCCTAGGGGCCTGTCTGGTTCAATCTTCTGTCTCTGCGGATATCTGTCTGTGTGTCTGCATGGAGGTAGTAGTTGCTCAGCTTGTGTCATAATGCCCCTATTTGTCCAGTGCGGCTTGCGGTAGTGGGATGTCCTTGGGGACCTTGAGGTTTCTACTATTTTGTAGAGTTGTGGCCAATGGAATAGGCAGTTTCTTAGGAGAGAGCAGGCACAGTACTGTGGTGTGGCTCCAGAGACCCCAGCCTGGGGGCTGTGTGGGCCATGGCTGTGCAGACAGACATCCAAAAACCCTAACTCAGCTCATTTTTGGGGCCGAGGTTACGGCAGGCCTGATCTACAGTCCATGAGGGGAGCTCCTCTGGATATGAAAGAAGGGTGAGAGGGAGGCAGTCGCTCAGGCTTTTGTCTCTGGATGTTTTGTCCACAATGGCCGTTTAATGTAGGAGTTGCCTCATGGGTCGTAGAAGTCTCCCTCTCTGGTAGTTTGTCCAGCCCCCAAGAGTTTGGGCTCATTCTGTGGGAAGGGAAGTGTCCTGTTTTCTGCTTCATGTGTCCCCCCAGTAGAGGGATTCTAGAGCATAGCAGTGGGTACTGACAACTGGAATACTCGCCCTCTGGTTAAGCCTGGGGGCCTATGGATATGACAAGCCCCATATGCAGGATCTTGGTCCAGCCATTGAGAGGCGTTACTTTAATACGGGACTCACGCTGCAGGTCACAATGCATGTCTGTGCCCTAGGCGGCCCTCAAGCACTGGCGTGGCCTTTCGGACAATGCAGGTTTTCCCACATTGAACGTTGGACAACATGCCAACCACAAGTTTTCTGGCCATGGGGAAGGAGGAATTCTAATTTCTGCATCACGTTCACCCCTGGGCAGTGATTGGAGATAAGGTCTAGGTTCTGAAGCCTGAAAACCGAGGTTGGGAAGAGATGACGACCTACAGCCATAGCGGGTCCTATGTGTCCAGGTTGGGGCCAGGTGTCTGGGTGTCGTTTGAAATGTCTTGTCTCAGGCTGTGCCAGACAGGGCATTAGTATACAGGGTGGGCTGTATAATTGCTTTACAATCGAGTGGCATGCATTAGAAAATCATTTGGGGTTTCTTATTAGCAGCATAGGGCAAAGTTTTTCTTCTGGAGGGCAGGCAGAGTGCTGCATTGTGGCTTCGGAATTCCCAAACTGGAGGGCTTGTGGGCCAGGAGAGTGAGGACGGAAGTCTGAGAACACAAGCTAGGCTTAGGTTTCGGGGCAAGGACATGGCAGGCACACCATGCAGAGCTGAATTGAGATCTCATGCGTCTGAAGTCAGGTCGAGGTTCAGACTTTGGCTCAGGTTTGAGTTTCTGTCCATGTTGGCCCCTTCAGGAAGGGGGGGCATTATGAGGCCATGGGGGTTTTCCCACTTTTGGAGTTGTGAGATGCTCCAAACCGCAAGGATTCCTTCTGTGGGACAATTAAGATTTGTTGGATGGCTCCAGGACGTCTTATAAGGTATTTTTCCAGAACAGGGTTCTAAGTATGGATGCCTGGGCAGCCAGCCTCACATTCCAATTGTCTCCTAGCAACAAGAAACGTTTGATCTGCTGGCTTGGGGTAGCAACAGAGGGGGCTGAGTTGAAATGGACTTTCCTGAGGATGGTCTTAATGTTGGTTTGAGTCCATGGAGACCTTGGTATGGGGCAGTGGCACCAGGGCCCTGAAGGATTCTCCTAACCAGAGGTTATGACAAAGCTCCAATGAGCAAGTTTTCCATGGGGAGACGAGATTTGTTCTTATTGGTGCCTCAGGAAACCACCATATGCTGGTATTGGAAACGAGGCCTCTGAGGAGAGATGCCTGGAAACCAAAGCAATGGATCTGATTAGGGCCTAGGGGCCTGTCCGGTTCAATATTCTTCTCTGGGGACATCTGTTGTCTGAGTGGAGGTAGTTGCTCAGCTGGTTTGAGATCACCCCTGTTTGTCCTGGGCGGCCTACACTATTGGGATGGCCTCGGTGACTTTGGAGGTTTTTCCTAATTTGCAAAGTTGTGGCCAATGGAATGGGAAGAATTCCCTTGAAAGGGAAGCACAGTCCTGAGGTGTGGCTCCAGGGACCCAAGTGTGGAGCGTGTGTGGTCCAGGGCTATTTGGACAAAAGTCTGAAAACACAAACTCCACTTAGGTTGTGGGATGTAGGTATGGCCGGCCCGATCTATAGACCGTGAGGAGACCTCTTCGGGATATGAACAAAGGGCGAATGTGAGGTGCTAGCTCATGCTTTTTTTTTTTTTTTATTCTGGAAATGTGTCACCGATTGCCATGGAATGTAGGGGTGTCCTCATGGGCCAACGATGAGGCTCCCTTTCTGGGGATTTGACCCGATCCCAAGAGTTTGGGGTCATTCTGTGGGAAGGGAGGAGGCCTTCTGTTTTTTTTTGTTCATTTATTTATTTATTTATTTATTTATTTATTTATTTATTTTTTTTACCTAAGGTGGACCACCAAAAGAGGGATTCCAGAGCAGATTCGTCGGTGGGTCAACTGGACAACCAGACCTCTGGTTAACATTGGGACCTAAGAACATGGCAAGCCCCTTATGTGGGCTCTTGGTCCAGACACTGAGAGGCCTTCCTTGAGGATAGTTCTCACACTGAGTTTCACAATGTGTTTTTGTGCCCAAGGAGCCCCTCAAGTCAGGGCGTGGCCTAATGTACCATGCTGGTTTCTCCTACACTGAACGTTGCACAGTATGGGAAGCACAAGTTTTCTGGCAATGGGGAAGATGGAGTTCTAATTTCTGCAACACTTTCACTCCTGGACTGTGATTGGATTTAAGGTCTAGGTTCTGAAGCCTGAAAACTGAGGTTGGGAAGAGATGAAGCCCTAAGGCCATG
This sequence comes from Mustela nivalis, assembly GCF_964662115.1. Taxonomy (NCBI): domain Eukaryota; kingdom Metazoa; phylum Chordata; class Mammalia; order Carnivora; family Mustelidae; genus Mustela; species Mustela nivalis. Next base: position 251,516 of record NW_028135735.1, on the reverse strand, counting down.
GTGTGTCCGATGTGCTCAGTGTTCGGCCAGCTGTTGAGTGTGGGTTGGGAGGTGCAGGCTCAGGCTGTGGCAGACAGGGAATTAGTGCCCAGGCTAGACTGTATCATTGGGGTGCAGTCGAGTTTCGTGCAGGATGGTACTCATTTGTGGTTACTGGGTAGCCCCAGAGGGCAACGTTTTTCTTCTGGAGGGAAGACACAGTGCCACATAGTGGCTCCAGAATTCCCAAACCGGAAGGCTTGTGGGCCAGGAGTGTGAGGAAAAAATTCTGAGAACACAAGCCTGACTTAGATTTCGGGGTGAGGGGACGGCAGGCACCCTCTGCAGAGATGATTCGAGATCCCGTATACCTGAAGACAGAGCTAGGATCAGACGTTGGCTTACGTCGGAGTTTCTGTCCATGAAGGCCCCTTCATGAAGGTGAGGATGTCACGAGGACATGGAGGTTTTCCCACGATGGGAATTGTTAGATGCTCCAAACCACAATGATTCCTTCTGTGGGACAGTCGAGACCTGTTGGATGGCTCCAGGACATCCCATAAGGAAGTTATCCAGAGCAGGGTTCTAAGGATGGATGCTTGCGCAGCCTGCCTTTCATTCCAGGTGTCTCATAGAGCCAAGGCAAGTTCGATCTGCTGGATCTAGGGGAGCAACCGAGGCGGGTGTGTTGAAATGGGTGAGTTGAGGATGGGTCATAATGTGCATTTGTGTCCATGTAGACCTTGGAATGGGGTGCTTGATCCGGGGCCTTGAGGGATGTTCATAACCGGAGGTTTTGATGGAGCTCTAAAGAGTATGATTCCTATGTAGAGAAGAGAATTGTTTTGATGAGTGCCTAAGGAATTTCCCATATGCTGGTATGGGAAATCAGGCCTCTGAGGAGAGATGACTGGAATCAAAAGAAATGGATCTAATTAGGGCCTAAGTGCCCGTCCAGTTCAATCTTATTCTATGGGGATATCTGTCTCTGGGTCTGAGTGGAGGTGGTTTCCTAACTTGTGAAAGATCATCCCTGTGTTTCCTGGGCAGCCAACACAATTCGGATGGCCTGGGGGAGTTTGGAGGATTCTCCTAATCTATAGGGTTGTGGCCAATGGAAATGGCAGAATTCCCCTGGAGAGGGAAGCCACAGTCCTGAGGTGTGGCTCCAGGGGCCCCAGCTTGGATGGTGTGTGTGCCAGGACTGTGGGGACAGAAGTCTGAAAACACAAACTCAGCTTAGGTTTGGGGATGTATGTATGAAGGCTCGATCTACAGACCATGAGAATTTTCCGGGCTATGAACAAAGGGCGAGTATGTGGCGCTTGCTCAGGGTTTTGTCTCTGGATTTTGTGTCAACGGTGGCCGTGGAATGTCGGGGTGTCCTCAAGGGCCATGGACAATTCTTTCTCTGGTGATTTGGCCTGATCTCAAGTGGTTCGGATTATTCTGTGGATTGGAAGAGTCCTTTCTGTATTTTTTTTTTTTTATCTCCGGTGTCCCACCAAAGAGGGATTCCCGAGTAGAGCCCTGAGTAGGGGTGACTAAACATCTCGAACTCTGGTTGAGATTGGGTGACTAGGGGCTTGGCAAGCCCCATATGTGGGCTGTTGTTCCAGTGACTAAGAGGCTTTACATGAGGATAGGGCTCACGCTGAGGGTCACAATGTGTGTTTGTGCAAATTGTGGCCCTCAGGGATAGGTGGGGCCTCCTAGTCCATGCTGCTTTCTCCTACAATGAACAATGGACAACATGCCAACCACTAGGTTTCTTGCCAAGGCGAGGGAAATTCTGATTCTTGCATCACGTTCACTCCTGAGCAGGGAGTGGAGATAAGGTCTAGGTTCTGAAGGTTAAAACTGAGGTTGTGTAGAGATGATGGCCTAAAGCCATTGTGGGTGTGATATGCTCTGTGTTACGGCCAGCTGTCTGGGTGTTGGACTGGAGGTCTGCCCTCAGGCTGTGTCAGACAGGGCTTAGTGCACAGGCTAGACTGTATAATTGGGGTATGGTCGAGTGGCATGCAGGTTGTTACTCATTTGGCGTTTCTGGTTAGCCCTATAGGGCAACATTTTTCTTCTGGAGGGCAGGCAGAGTGCTGCATTGTGTCTCCAAAATTGCCAAACTGGAGGGGTGTGGCCAGGATTGTGAGGAAGGAAGTCTGAAAACACAAGCTAGCACGAGTTTGGGGGCCAAGAACATGGCAGGCCCACTCTGCAGAGGCTGAATCGAGATCTCCTGCAGGTGAGGTCAGGGCGATTATCAGATGTTGCCTCAAGCTGGAGTTTGTGTCCATGACGGCCCCTTCCTGAAGGGGGTGGGGGCGTCATGAGGCCAGGGAGGTTTCCCTAAGCTGGGAGTTGTGAGCTGCTCCAAACTTCAAAGTTTCCTTCTTCAGAACAGTCGAGGACTATTGGATGGTTCCAGGAAGCCCCATACAGAAAGACTCGAGAGCAGGGGCCTAAGCATGGATGCCGAGAAACGCCAACTCACCTTCCCATTGCCTGGTCGAGACAAGGCACGCTCAATCTGCGGGCTCTTGGGTGAGCTACCCAGAAGGCTGAGTTTAAATGGACTCTCCAAAGGATGAGTCATAATGTGGGTTGGTGGCCATGGAGACCTTGGAATGTGGCAGTAGCTAAGGGACTCTGCAGGATTCTCCAACCCGAAGGGCTTGACACAACTCCAACAAGGAAGCTTCCCATGTGGAGATGAGAGGTCTTCTGTCTGGTGCCTCAGGAAAGCCCCGTATGCTGGTCTTCGAACCCAGGCCTCTGAGGAGTGATACCTGGACACCAAAGCAAGAGTTCATAATAGGGCCTAGGGGCCTGTCTGGTTCAATCTTCTGTCTCTGCGGATATCTGTCTGTGTGTTTGCATGGAGGTAGTATTTGCTCAGCTTGTGTCATAATGCCCCTATTTTTCCAGTTCGGCTTGCGGTAGAGGGATGTCCTTGGGGACCTTGGGGTTTCTACTATTTTGTAGAGTTGTGGCCAATGGAATGGGCAGTTTCTTAGGAGAGAGCAGGCACAGTTCTGTGATGTGGCTCCAGAGACCCCAGCCTGGAGGCTGTGTGGGCCATGGCTGTGTAGACAGACATCCAAAAACCCAAACTCAGCTCAGGTTTGGGGCCGAGGTTACAGCAGGCCTGATCTACAGTCCATGAGGGGAGCTCCTCTGGATATGAAAGAAGGGTGAGAGGGAGGCAGTCGCTCAGGCTTTTGTCTCTGGATGTTTTGTCCACAATGGCCGTTTAATGTAGGAGTTGCCTCATGGGTCGTAGAAGTCTCCCTCTCTGGTAGTTTGTCCAGCGCCCAAGAGTTTGGGGTCATTCTGTGGGAAGGGAAGTGTCCTGTTTTCTGCTTCATGTGTCCCCCCAGTAGAGGGATTCTAGAGCATAGCAGTGGGTACTGACAACTGGAATACTCGCCCTCTGGTTAAGCCTGGGGGCCTATGGATATGACAAGCCCCATATGCAGGATCTTGGTCCAGCCACTGAAAGGCGTTACTTTAATACGGGACTCACGCTGCAGGTCACAATGCATGTCTGTGCCCTAGGCGGCCCTCAAGCACTGGAATGGCCTTTCGGACAATGCAGGTTTTCCCACATTGAACGTTGGACAACATGCCAACCACAAGTTTTCTGGCCATGGGGAAGGAGGAATTCTAATTTCTGCATCACGTTCACCCCTGGGCAGTGATTGGAGATAAGGTCTAGGTTCTGAAGCCTGAAAACCGAGGTTGGGAAGAGATGACGACCTACAGCCATAGCGGGTCCTATGTGTCCAGGTTGGGGCCAGGTGTCTGGGTGTCGTTTGGGATGTCTTGTCTCAGGCTGTGCCAGACAGGGCATTAGTATACAGGGTGGGCTGTATAATTGCTTTACAATCGAGTGGCATGCATTAGAAAATCATTTGGGGTTTCTTATTAGCAGCATAGGGCAAAGTTTTTCTTCTGGAGGGCAGGCAGAGTGCTGCATTGTGGCTTCGGAATTCCCAAACTGGAGGGCTTGTGGGCCAGGAGAGTGAGGACGGAAGTCTGAGAACACAAGCTAGGCTTAGGTTTCGGGGCAAGGACATGGCAGGCACACTCTGCAGAGCTGAATTGAGATCTCATGCGTCTGAAGTCAGGTCGAGGTTCCCACTTTGGCTCAGGTTTGAGTTTCTGTCCATGTTGGCCCCTTCAGGAAGGGGGGGCATTATGAGGCCATGGGCGTTTTCCCACTATTGGAGTTGTGAGATGCTCCAAACCGCAAGGATTCCTTCTGTGGGACAATTAAGATTTGTTGGATGGCTCCAGGACGTCTTATAAGGTATTTTTCCAGAACAGTGTTCGAAGTATGGATGCCTGGGCAGCAAGCCTCACATTCCAATTGTCTCCTAGCAACAAAAAACGTTTGATCTGCTGGCTTGGGGTAGCAACAGAGGGGGCTGAGTTGAAATGGACTTTCCTGAGAATGGTCTTAATGTTGGTTTGAGTCCATGGAGACCTTGGTATGGGGCAGTGGCACCAGGGCCCTGAAGGATTCTCCTAACCAGAGTTTATGACAAAGCTCCAATGAGCTAGTTTCCATGGGGAGACGAGATTTGTTCTTATTGGTGCCTCAGGAAACCACCATATGCTGGTATTGGAAACGAGGCCTCTGAGGAGAGATGCCTGGTAACCAAAGCAATGGATCTGATTAGGGCCTAGGGGCCTGTCCGGTTCAATATTCTTCTCTGGGGACAGCTGTTGTCTGAGTGGAGGTAGTTGCTCAGCTGGTTTGAGATCACCCCTGTTTGTCCTGGGCAGCCTACACTATTGGGATGGCCTCAGTGACTTTGGAGGTTTTTCCTAATTTGCAAAGTTGTGGCCAATGGAATGGGAAGAATTCCCTTGAAAGGGAAGCACAGTCCTGAGGTGTGGCTCCAGGGACCTAAGTGTGGAGCGTGTGTGGTCCAGGGTTATTTGGACAAAAGTCTGAAAACACAAACTCCTCTTAGGTTGTGGGATGTAGGTATGGCCGGCCCGATCTATAGACCGTGAGGAGAACTCTTCGGGATATGAACAAAGGGCGAATGTGAGGTGCTTGCTCATGCTTTTTTTTTTTTTTTCTGGAAATGTGTCACCGATTGCCATGGAATGTCGGGGTGTCCTCATGGGCCATCGATGAGGCTCCCTTTGGGGATTTGACCCGATCCCAAGAGTTTGGGGTCATTCTGTGGGAAGGGAGGAGGCCTTTCTTGTTTTTTTGTTTATTTTTTTATTATTATTTTTTTTTTACCTAAGGTGGACCACCAAAAGAGGGATTCCAGAGCAGAGTCCTGGGAAGTGGCGACTGGACTACCAGACCTCTGGTTAACATTGGGACCTAAGAACATGGCAAGCCCCATATGTGGGCTCTTGGTCCAGACACTGAGAGGCCTTCCTTGAGGATACGTCTCACACTGAGTTTCACAATGTGTTTTTGTGCCCAAGGAGCCCCTCAAGTCAGGGCGTGGCCTAATGTACCATGCTGGTTTCTCCTACACTGAACTTTGCACAATATGGCAACCACAACTTTTCTGGCCATGGGGAAGAAGGAGTTCTAATTTCTGCAACACTTTCACTCCTGGACTGTGATTGGATTTAAGGTCTAGGTTCTGAAGCCTGAAATCTGAGGTTGGGAAGAGATGAAGACCTAAGGCCATGGTGTGTCTGATGTGCTCAGTGTTCGGCCAGCTGTTGAGTGTGGGTTGGGAGGTGCAGGCTCAGGCTATGGAAGACAGGGAATTAGTTCCCAGGCTAGACTGTATCATTGGGGTGCAGTCGAGTTTCGTGCAGGATGGTACTCATTTGTGGTTACTGCGTAGCCCCAGAGGGCAACGTTTTTCTTCTGGAGGGAAGACACAGTGCCACATAGTGGCTGCAGAATTCCCAAACTGGAAGGCTTGTGGGCCAGGAGTGTGATGAAAAAATTCTGAGAACACAAGCCAGACTTAGATTTCGGGGTGAGGGGACGGCAGGCACCCTCTGCAGAGATGATTCGAGATCCCGTATACCTGAAGACAGAGCTAGGATCAGACGTTGGCTTACGTCGGAGTTTCTGTCCATGAAGGCCCCTTCATGAAGGGGAGGGTGTCACGAGGACATGGAGGTTTTCCCACGATGGGTATTGTGAGATGCTCCAAACCGCAATGATTCCTTCTGTGGGACAGTCGAGACCTGTTGGATGGCTCCAGGACATCCCATAAGGAAGTTATCCAGAGCAGGGTTTTAAGGATGGATGCCTGGGCAGCCTGCCTTTCATTCCAGGTGTCTCATAGCGCCAAGGCAAGTTCGATCTGCTGGATCTAGGGGAGCAACCGAGGCGGGTGTGTTGAAATGGGTGAGTTGAGGATGGTTCATAATGTGCATTTGTGTCCATGTAGACCTTGGAATGGGTGCTTGATCCGGGGCCTTGGGGATGTTCATAACCGGAGGTTTTGATGGGCTCTAAAGAGTACGTTTTCTATGTAGAGAAGAGAATTGTTTTGATGAGTGCCTAAGGAATCTCCCATATGCTGGTATTGGATACCAGGCCTCTGAGGAGAGATGACTGGAAACAAAAGCAATGAATATGATTAGGGCCTAGGTGCCTGTCCGGTTCAATCTCTTTCCTGAGGATATGTTTCTACGGATCTGAGGGGATGTAGTTGCTCAGCTTGTGTCAGATCGCCCCTGTTTGTCCTGGGCAACCCATAATATTTGGATGGCCTCGGGACTTTGGAGTTTCTCCTAATCTATAGGGTTGTGGCCAATGGAATGGGCAGAAATCGCCTGGAGAGGTCAGGCACAGTTCTGAGTTTGGCTCTAGGGGCCCAGCCTTGAGGCTGTGTGGGCCAGGCCTGTGGGGACAAAAGTCTGAAAACACAAACTCCGCTTAGGAATGGGGACATAGGTATGGCACGCCCAATCTACAGACCGTGATAACACTTCGGGATATGAAAAAGGGTGTGTTTGAGGTGCTTTCTCAGGTTTTGTCTCTGGATTTGTGTCAACAATGTGGGTGGAATGCTGGCGTGGCCTCATGGGTTGTGGACGGCTTTCCTTCTCTGAGGATTTGACCCGATCCCAAGAGTTTGGGTACATTCTGTGGGATGGGAGGAGTCCTTTCTGTTTTTTATTTTATTTTATTTTATTTTATTTTAATTTATTTATTTTATTTTATTTTATATTTTATTTTATGTACCTCAAGTGTCCCAATAAAAGAGGGATTCCAGAGCAGAGTCCTTGGGAGGGACAACTGGATAACCCCACCTCTGTTTAAGTTTGGGGGCCTAGGGGCATGGCAAGTCCAATATGTGGGCTCTTGATTCAGACACTGGGAGGCCTTCCTTGAGGACAGGGCTCATGCTGAGGGTCACAATGCCTATTTGTGCCCAACAAGGCCCTCAAGCATGGGAAGTGCCTCATGGGCCATGCTGGATTCTCCTACACTGAACGTTGGAGAATATGCCAACCACAAGATTTCCAGCCATGGCGAAGGAAGAGTTGTGATTTCTGCATCACGTTCACCCCTGGACAGTGATTGGAGTTTAGGTCTTGGTTCTGAAACCTGAAAACTGAGGTTGGGAAGAGATGAAGACCTAAGGACCTGATGGGTCCAATGAGCTCATTGTGCGGCCAGCTGTTGAGCATAGGTCTGGAGGTGTGGGCTCATGCTGTGTCAGACAAGGCATTAGACAGGGTAGACTGTATATTTGGGGTTCAGTCGAGTGGCGTTCAGTTGATCCTCATTCGGGTTTCTAGGTAGCTCCATAAGGCAACTTTTTTCTTCTGGAGGGCAGGCAGAGTGCTGCATTGTGGCCCCAGTATTGCCAAACTGTAGGGCTTTTGGGCCAGGGGTGTGAGGACGGTAGTCTGAGAACCCAAGCTAGGCTTAGTTTTTGGGGTGAGGGCACAGAAGGCACACTCTGCAGAGCTGAATCAAGATCTCATGCACCTGAAGTCAGGGCGAATATCAGACGTTTGCTCAGGTTGGAGTTTCTGTCCAAGATGGCCCCTTTATAACGTGGAGCGTCTCAAGAGGCCATGTAGATTTTACCACAATGGGAGTTGTGAGATGCTCCAGACTGCAAAGATTCCTTCTGTGGGACACTTGAGACCTGTTGGATGGCTCTAGGATGTCCCATGTTGAACGACTCCAGAGTAGGGTTCTAAGGATGGATGCCTGGGCAGCCCGCCTCCCATTCTAGTTGTCTCCTAGCAACAAGGCAGGTTTGATCTGCAGGCCCTGGGGGAGAAACCAAGGGGGTTGAGTTGACATGGACTCTCCCGAGGATAGATCATAATGTGGTTTTAAGTCCATGGAGACCTTGGAATGGGGCCCTTGATCCGGGGCCCTGAAAGATTCTCCTAAACAGAGGTTTTTATAGAGCTCCAAAGAGTACATTTCCTATGTGGAGACGAGATTTTTCTGATGAGTGCCTCAGTAATCCCCCGTATGCTGGTATTGGAAAACAGGCCACTGAGGAGAGATGCCTGGAAACAAAAGCAATGGATCTGATTAGGGCCTAAGTGCCTGTCCAGTTCAATCTTATTCTATGGGGATATCTTTCCCTGGGTCTGAGGGGAGGTAGTTTCCTAACTTGTGAAAGATCATCCCTGTTTGTCCTGGGCAGCCAACACTATTGGGATGGCCTCGGGGAGTTTGGAGGATTCTCCTAATCTATAGCGTTGTGGCCAAAGGAAATGGCAGAATTCCCCTGGAAAGGGAAGCCACAGTCCTTAGGTGTGGCTCCAGGGGCCCCAGCTTGGATGGTGTGTGTGCCAGGACTGTGGGGACAGAAGTCGGTAAACACAAACTCAGCTTAGGTTTGGGGATGTATGTATGAAGGCTCGATCTACAGACCGTGAGAATTTTCCGGGCTATGAACAAAGGGCGAGTATGTGGCGCTTGCTCAGGCTTTTGTCTCCGGATTTTGTGTCAACGGTGGCCGTGGAATGTCGGGGTGTCCTCAAGGGCCATGGACAATTCTTTCTCTGGTGATTTGGCCTGATCCCAAGGGGTTGGGATCATTCTGTGGATGGGAAGAGTCCTTTCTGTATTTTTTTTTTTTTACCTCAGATGTTCCACCAAAGAGGGATTCCAGTGTAGAGCCCTGAGTAGGGGTGACTAGACATCTCGAACTCTGGTTGAGATTGGGGGACTAGGGGCTTGGCAAGCCCCATATGTGGGCTGTTGTTCCAGTCACTAAGAGGCTTTACATGAGGATAGAGCTCACGCTGAGGGTCACAATGTGTGTTTGTGCAAATTGTGGCCCTCAAGGATAGGTGGGGCCTCCTAGTCCATGCTGCTTTCTCCTACAATGAACATTGGACAACATGCCAACCACTAGGTTTCTTGCCAAGGCGAAGGAGAAGTTCTGATTCTTGCATCACGTTCACTCCTGAGCAGTGAGTGGAGATAAGGTCTAGGTTCTGAAGGTGAAAACTGAGGTTGGGTAGAGATGATGGCCTAAAGCCATTGTGGGTGTGATATGCTCTGTGTACGGCCAGCTGTCTGGGTGTTGGACTGGAGGTCTGCCCTCAGGCTGTGTCAGACAGGGCTTTAGTGCACAGGCTAGACTGTATAATTGGGGTATGGTCGAGTGGCATGCAGGTTGTTACTCATTTGGCGTTTCTGGTTAGCCCTATAGGGCAACATTTTTCTTCTGGAGGCCAGGCAGAGTGCTGCATTGTGTCTCCAGAATTTCCAAACTGGAGGGGTGTGGCCAGGATTCTGAGGACGGAAGTCTGAGAACACAAGTTAGGCTTAGGTTTCAGGGCGAAGGCCCAGCAGGCACACTCTCAAGTGCTGAATCGAGATCTCATGCTTCTGAATTCAGGGCGAGGATCAGACTTTGGCTTAGGATGGAGTTTCTGTCCGTGATGGCCCATTTATGAAGGTGTGGGGCATCATGAGGAAATGGTGGTTTTCTCACAGTGTTATTGTGTGATGATTCAAACCACAAGGATTCATTCTGCGAGACAGTCAAGACAGGTTGGTTGGATTCAAGACGTCCCATAAAGAAGTTCTCCAGAGCAGGGTTCTAAGGATGGATGCCTGGGAAGCCCGCCTCCCATTCTAACTGTCTCCTAGTGACAAGGAAGGTTTGATCTGCTGGCTCTGGGTGAGCAGCCGAGGGGGCTGATTTGAAATGGACTCTCCTGAGAATGGATCATAATGTAAGTTTGTGTCCTTGGAGACCTTGGGATTGGGCCATGGTGCCAGCGCCCTGAAGGATCCTCCTAACCTGAGGTATTGACACAGCTCCAAAGAGCAAGTTTCCCATGTGGAGATGAGATCTGTTCTGATTGTTTCCTTAGGAAACCCCCATATTCTGATATTGGAAACCAGGCCTCTGAGGAGAGATACCTAGAAACCAAAGCAATGCATCAGAAGTTTGCTCAGGTTGGAGTTTCTGTCCATGATGGCCCCTTTATAAAGGGGAGCATCTCATGAGGCCATGTAGGTTTTCCCACGATAGGAGTTGTGAGATGCTCCCATCTGCAAGGATTCCTTCTGTGGGACAGTCAAGACCTGTTGGAAGGCTCCAGGACATCCCATATGGAATGGCGCCAGAGCAGGATTCCAAGGATGGATGCCTAGCGAGTCTGCTTTGCATTCCAGTTGTCTCCTAGCGACAAGGCAGGTTTGATATTCTGCCTCTGGGGGAGTAATCGACGGGGCAGCGTTGAAATGTACTCTCCTGCCGAATGGTCATAATGCGGGTATGTGTCCATGGAGACCTTGGAATAGGACGGTTGCTCCGGCTACCTGAAGTTTTCTCCTAACTGGAGGCTTTTACAGAGCTCCAAAGGATAAGTTTCCCATGTGAAGACAAGATTTGTTCTGATTGGTATCTCTGGAATCCCCCATATGCTGGTATTGGAAAACAGGCCTCTGAGGAGAGATGCTTAGAAAAAAAAGCAATGGAACCAATTACATTCTAGGGGCCAGTCCAGTTTAATCTTCTTCTCTTGGGTTATCTGTCTACGGGTGAGTTGACGTCGTTGCTCAGCTTGTGAGAGATCGCCCCTCGTTGCCCTGGGTGGCCTACACTATTGGAATGGCCTCTGGGACTTTGGAGCTTTCTCCTTATCTGTAGGGTTGTGGCCAATGGAATGGGAAGAATTTCCTTGGAGAGGGCAGGCACAGTCCTGAGGTGTGGCTCCAGGGGCCTCAGTCTGGAGGGTGTGTGGGACAGGGATGTCAGGATAGAAGTCTGAAAACACAAACTCGGCTTAGGTTTGGGGACGTAGGTATGGCAGGCCCAATCTACAGACTATGAGGAGAATTTTTTGGGCTATGACCTAAGGGTGAGTGTGAACGCTTGCTGAAGCTTATGTCTCTGGATTTTGTGTCAATAGTGGCCGTGGAATGTCGGGCTGGCCTAATGGGCCATGGACGAGTCTTTCTCTCTGGACCCCAATCACTTGGGATGGCCCAATCCCAAGTGATTGGGGTCATTCTGTGAGTGGGAGGAGTCCTTTCTGTGTTTATTTACCTCAAATGTCCCACGAAAGAGGGATTCCAGAGCAGAGCCCTGAGTAGGGGTGACTAGATGTCTCTACCTCTGGTTAAGATTGGGTGACTTGGGGCATGGCAGGCCTCATATGCGGGCTCATGGTCCAGCCACTGAGAGGCTTTACTTGAGGACAGGGCTCAAACTGAGGGTCCCAATGTGTGTTTGAGCCCACCGCAGCTCTTAAGCATAGGCAGGGCCTCAGGGACCCTACACTACCCTCAGGGGCCCTACTACTACCCCTGTAGGCCCTACAGGGGTCCTACACTGAATGTTGGACAAGATGCCAACCACAAGATTCTGGCGAGAGGGAAGGAGGAGTTCTGATTTCTGCATCACGTTCACCCATGGGAAGTGAGTAGAGATAAGGTCTAGGATTCTGTAGCATGAAAACCGAAGTTGGAAAGAGATGGCGACCTAAGGCCATGGCGGTTCTGATGTTCTCAGTGTACTGCAAGCTGTCTGGGTGTCGGTTGGGAATTCAGGCCGCAGGTTCTGTCAGACAGGGCATTAGTGCACAGGCTAGACTATATAATTGGTGTACAGTTGAGTGACGTGCAGGTTTATCCTCATTTGAGGTTTCTGGGTAGACCCATAGGGCAATATTTTTCTTCTAGAGGGCAGGCAGAGTGCAGCACTGTGTCATCGGAAATCCCAAAATAGAGGGCGTGTGGTCCAGGAGAGTGAGGACGGAAGTCGGAGAACACTAGCTACGCTTAGGTTTTGGGGTGAGGGCACAGCAGGTACACTCTGAAGAGCTGAATCAAGATCTCGTGCATCTGAAGTCAAGGCGAAGATCAGCTGTTGGCTCAGGTTGGAGTTCTTTCCATGATCTGCCTTCATGAAGATTGGGGGCATCATGTGACCTTGGAAGCTTTCCATGATATGAGTTGTTAGGTGGTCCATGCACAAGGACTCCTGTGGGACAGTCGAGACCTGTTGGATGGCTCAAGGATGTCCCATAAGGAACGACGCAAGAGCAGGGTTCTAAGGATGGATGCCTGAAGAGCCCAACTCGCATTTCAATTGTCTCCTAGCGACAAGGCAGGTTCAATCTGCTGGCTCTGGAGTAGCAACCGAGGGGGTTTAGTTGAAATGGACTCTCCTGAGGATGGGTCATAATTTGGGATTGTGTCCATGGAGATATTCAAATGGGGCAGTGGCTCCAGTGACCTGAAGTTTTCTCCTAACTGGAGGTTATGACACAGCTCCATAGAGCAAGATTCCCATGTGGAGACGAGATTTTTTCTGATAGGTAGCTCTGGAAACCCCCTTATGCTGGTATTGGAATCCAGGCCTCTGAGGAGAGATGCCTGAAAACAAAAGCAATGGATCCAATTAGGGCCTAGGTGCCTGTCTTGTTTAATATTCTTTTCTATGGATATCTGTCTAAGGTTCTGATTGGAGGTAGTGGCTCAGCTTGTGCCAGAGGGTCCCTGTATGTCCAGGACATCCGACACTATTGGGATGGCCTCAGAGATTTTGGATGATTCTCCTAATCTGTCAGGTTGTGCCAAATGAATGAGCAGAATTCCCTTGGAGAGGGCAGGCACAGTCCTGAGGTGTGGCTCCATGGGGCTCAGCCTTTAGAATGTGTGGGTGAGGACAATGGAGACAGAAATCTGAAAACACAAACTCGGCTTAGGTTTGGGGACATAGGTATGACAGGCCCGATCTACAGACCTTGAGAATTTGGGGGGCTCTGAACAAAGGGCAAGTGTGTGGCGCTTTTTCAGGTTTTTGTCTCCGGATTTTGTGTCAATGGAGGCCGTGGAATGTCAGGCTGGCCTCATCGACCATGGACGAGTATTTCTCTCTGTGGATTTGGCCAGATTCCAATTGTTTGGGGTCATTCTTTGGATGGTAGGAGTCCTTACTTTTTTTTTTTCTTTATCTTGGTTTTTTTTTTTTTTTTTTTTTTACCTTATGTGTCCCACCAAAGAGGGATTCCAGAAAAGAGCTCTGAATAAGGTTGACTAGACTTCTCAAGCTCTGGCTAGGATTGGGGGAGTAGGGGCATGGCAAGTCCCATATGCAGGCTCTTGGTCCAGCCCCGCAGAGGCTTTACTTGAGGCCAGGGTTCATGCTTAGGGTCCTAATGTGTGTTTGTGCCCATCGCAGCTCTCAAGCGTGTCTGAGGCCTCATGGGCCATGCTGGGTTCTCATATACTGAACGTTGGACAACATGCCAACCACAAGGTTTCTGGTCATGGTGAAGGTGAAGTTCTGATTTCTGCATCACGTACATCACTTAGTTGTGAGTGGAGATAATATCTAGGTTCTGAAGCCTGAAGACCAAGGTTGGGAAGAGATGATGACCTAAGGCCATGGCATGTTCGATGTGTTCAGTGTGAGGCCAGGTGTCTGGGTGTCGGTCACGAGGTCTGGGGTCAGGCTGTTTCAGACAGGGCATTAGTTCCCAGGCTAGACTGTATAATTGGGGTACAGTCTAGAGAATTGCAGGTTGATCCTCATTTGATGTTTCTGGGTAGACCCCTAGGGCAAAGTCTCTTTTCTGGAGGGCAGGCAGAGTGCTGCATTTTGTCTCCAGAATTCCCAAAGTGGAAGGCTTGTGGGCCAGGAGTGTGAGGATGGAAGTCTGAGAATGCGCGCTGGCTTAGGTTTTGGGGCGAGGGCAAGGCAGGCACACTCTGCAGAGCTGAATTGAGATCTCATGCATCTGAGGTCAGGGCGAGGATCAGACGGGAGTTTCTGTCCATGATGTCCTCTACCTGAAGGTGGAGGCATCACGAGGCCATGGAGGTTTTCCCACGGTGCGAGTGTGTGATGCTGCAAACCACAAGGATTCCTTCTGCAGGACAGTTGAGACCTGTTGAATGGATCAAGGACACCCCATTAGGAATTTCTCCAGAGCAGAGTTCTAACATGGATACCTGGGCAACGAACTCGCATTCCAATTGTCTCCTAGTGACAAAGCAGGTTTGATCTGCTGGCACTGGGTGAGCAACCGCCAGGTTTGTGTTGAAATGGACTCTCCTGAGGATGGGTCATAATGTGGGATTGTGTCCATTGAGACATTGGAATGGGGCGGTGGCTCCAGTGACGTGAAATTTGCTCCTAACTGGAGATTTTGACACAGTTCCATATAGCATGATTCCCATGTGGCATGCGATTTGTTCTGATTGGTAGCTCCAGAAACCCCCATGTGCTGGTATTGGAATCCAGGCCTCTGAGGAGAGATACATGAAAACAAAAGCAATGAATTCGTTTAGGGCCTAGGTGCCTGTCCTCTTCAATCTTCTTTTCTATGGATATCTATCTACAGGTCTGATTGGAGGTAGTGGCTCAGCTTGTGGCAGATGGTCCCTGTTTGTCCCGGACATCCTACAATATTGGGGTGGCCTCGGGGACTTCGGATGTTTCTCCTAATCTGTCAGGTTGTGCCAAACGAATGAGCAGAATTCCCATGGAGAGGGCAGGCACAGTCCTGAGGTGTGGCTCCATGGGGCCAAGCCTTGAGGGTGTGTGGTCCAGGACAATGGAGACAGAAGTCTGAAAACACAAACTTGGCTTAGGTTTGGGGACATAGGTATGGCAGGCCCGATCTACAGACCGTGAGAATTTTTCAGGCTTTGAACAAAGGGCGAGTGTGTGGCGCTTTTTCAGGCTTTTGTCTCCGGATTTTGTGTCAATGGTGGCCGTGGAATGTCAGGATGGCCTCATCAGCCATGGACGAGTATTTCTCTCTGTGAATTTGGCCCAATTCCAAGTGTTTGCGGTCATTCTTTGGACGGTAGGAGTTCTTTCTCTATTTTTTTTTTAACCTCATGTGTCCCACCAAGGAGGGATTCTAGAGAAGAGATCTGAGTAGGGGTGACTAGACTTCTCAAGCACTGGTTAAGGTTTGGGGAGTAGGGGCATGGTAATCTCCATATGTGGGCTCTTGGTCCAGCCCCGGAGAGGCTTTACTTGAGGCCAGGGTTCATGCTTAGGGTCCTAATGTGTGTTTGTGCCCATCGCAGCCCTCAAGCATGTCTGAGGCCTCATGGGCCATGCTGGTTTCTCCTACACTGCACGTTGGACAACATGCCAACCACAGGGTTTCTGGTCATGGGGAAGGAGGAGTTCTGATTTCTGCATCACGTACACGGCATGGCAGTGAGTAGAGATAAGGTCTAGATTCTGAAGCCTGAAAACCGAGGTTGGTAAGAGATGACGACCTAAGGCCATGGTGGGTCCGATGCACTTAGTGTGCGGCCAGATGTCTGTGTCCATCATGAGGTCTGGGCTCAGGCTGTGTCAGGCAGGGCATTAGTCCCCAGGCTAGACTGTATAATTGGGGTACAGTCGAGTGATGTGAAGGTTGGTCCTCATTTGGGGTTTCTGGTTGGCCCCATAGGGCAAAGATTTTCTTCTGGAGGGCAGGCAGAGTGCTGCATTCTGGCTCCAGAAATGCCAACTTCAGGGCTTGTGGGCCAGGTGTTTTAGGACAGAAGTCTGAGAACACAAGTTCAGCTTAGAATTCGCAGCGGTGACATGGCAGGCACACTCTACAGACCTGAAATGAGATCTCGTGCATCTGAAGTCAGGGCGAGGATCAGATGTTGGCTTAGGTTGGAGTTTCTGTACATGATGTCTCCTTCATGAAGGTTGGGGGGCATCAGGAAACCATGGAAGATTTCCAACTTTGTGAGTGTGTGATGCTCCAAACCACAAGGATTCCGTCAGCGGGACAGTCACGACCTTTTGGATGGATCAAGGACGTCCCATAAGAAATGCTCCAAAGCACAGTTCTAATGATGGATGCCTGGGCAGTCCAACTTGCATTCCAGTTGTGTCCTAGTGAAAAGGAGGATTCGATCTGCTGTCACTGGGGGAACAACCGAGGGGGCTGAATTGAAATGGACTCTCATGAGGATCAGTCATGATGTGGATTTGTGTCCATGGATCCCTTGGAATGGGGCAGTGGCTCTGTTGCCCTGAAGAATTCTCCTAACCTGAGGTTTTTATGCAGCTCCAAAGAGCAAGTTTCCCATGTAGAGACGAGATTTGTTCTGAAAACCCCACAACCTGGTATTGGAAACCAAGCATCTGGGGAACAATGCCTGGAATCCAAAGCAATGGATCTGATTATGGTCTAGGGGCCTGTCCTTTTCAATATTCTCCTCTGAGTGTCTCTGTCTAAGATTCAGAATGGAGGTCACTGCTCAGCTTGTGTCAGATCACCCATGTTTGTTGGGGGAGGCCAACACTATTGGGCTGGTCTTGGGAATTGGAGGTTTCTCCTAATCTGTAAGGTTGTGGCAAATGAAACGGGCAGAGTTCCCTTGGAGAGCACTGGCACAGTCCTTAGGTGTGACACCACCTTTCTGGGTGTCATCCAGGAGGTCCAGGCTCAGGCTGTGTCAGACAGGGCATTAGTGCCAAGCTTAGACTGTATAATTGGAGTAAAGTTGAGTGGCATGCAGGTTGATCCTCATTTGGCGTTTCTGGGTAGCCCCAGGGGCAACGTTTTTCTTCTGGAGGGAAGGAAGAGTGCTGCATTGTGGCGACGGAATTCTCACACTGGAGGGCTTGTGGGCCAGAATTGTGAGGAAGGAAGTGAGAGAACACAAGCTAGGCTTCGGTTTTGGGTCAAGATCATGGCAGGCACACTCTGTAGAGCTAAATCTAAATCTCATGCATCTGAAGTCAGGGCGAGGATCAGACGTAGGCTCAGGTTGAAGTTTCTGTTCAGGATGGCCCCTTCATGATGGTGGGGGGCATCATGGGGCTATGGAGACTTTCCCACGATTGGCATTGTATGTTGCTCCAATCGGCAAGGATTCCTTCTACGGGACAGTCGAGACCGGTCAGATTGCTCCAGGACGTCCCATGCGGAACCACGGCAGTGCAGGGTTCTAAGGATGGATTCCTGGAGTGCCCGCCTCACATTCCTATTGTCTCCTAGTGACAAGGCAGGTTCGATCTGCTTCTTTTGGGGAGCAACCAAAGGGGATGTGTTGAAATGGACTCGCCTGCGGATGGGTCATAATGCGGGTTTGTGTCCATGGAGACCTTGGAATGGGGTGTTGGCTGCTGGGACCTGAAGGTTTCCCTTAACTGGAGGTTGTGACACAGCTCCAAAATGCATGTTTCCCATGTGGAAATGAGATTTGTTCAGACTGGTACCTCTTGAAGAACACATATGCTGGTATTGGAAACCAGGCCTCTGAGGAGAGATGCCTGGAATCAAAAGCAATGGATCTGATTAGGGCCTAGGTGCCTGTCCGGTTCAATCTTCTTCTCTGGGGTTATCTGTCTATGGATCTGAGTTGAGGTAGTTGCTCATCTTGGGACAGATCACCCTGTTTGCCCTGAGTGGCCAACACTATTGGGAAGGCCTCAGGGACGTTGGAGTGTTCTCCTAATCTTTAGGGTTGTGGCCAATGGAATAGGCAGAATTTGCTTGGAGAAGGCAGGCACAGTCCTGAGGCATGGCTCCAGGGGCCCCAGCCTGGAGGGTGTGTGGGCCAGGACAGTGGGGACAGAAACCTGAAAACCCAAACTCAGCTTAGATTTGGGGACGTAGGTATGACATGCCTGATCTATAGACCGTGAGAAGAATTTATCAGGCTATGAACAAAGGGCAAGTGTGAGGCATATATCCAGGCTTTTGTCTCTAGATTTTGTGTCAATGGTGGCCATGGAATGACGGGATGGCCTCTTTGGCCATGGATGATTCTTTCTCTTTTAAGATTTGGTTAGATCCCAAGTTTTGGGGCTCATTCAGGGGATGGAGGAGACCCTTCGATATTTTTTTCCTCAGGGGTTCCAGAGCAGAGACCTGAATAGGGGTGACTAGACCTCTCAACCTCTCATCAATATTGGGGGACTTGGGATGGCAATGCGGGTTCTTGGTCCAGACCCTGAGAGGCTTTACTTGAGGACAGGGCTCACACTGAGGGTCCCAATGTGTTTGTGCCCATTGCGGTTCTCAAGCATGGGCAGGGACTCATGGGCTACACTGGATTCTCCTACACTGAACGTTGGAAAACATGCCAACCACAAGGTTTCTTGCCTTGAGGAAGAAGGAGTTTCATTTCTGCATCACGTTCACCCCTGGGTAGTGAGTATATATAAGGTCTAGGTTCTGAAGCCTGAAAACCAAGGTTGGGAAGAGATGATGACCTAAAGCCATGGCGGGTCTGATGTGCTCAGTGTACAGCCAGCTGTCTGGGTGTCGGTTGGGAATTCAGACCTCAGGCTGTGCAAGACAGGGCATTAACGCCCAAGCGAAACTTTATAATTGGGGTAGAGGCAAGTGGCATGCAGGTTGATCCTCATTTGGTGTTTCTGGTTAGCCCCATAGGACAACGTTTCCCTTCTGGAGGGCAGTCAGAGTGCTGCATTGTGTCTCTCCAGAATTCCCTAACTGGAGGGCTGGTGGGCTCGGAGTGTGAGGACGAAGTCTGAGAACAATAGCTAGGTTTTGCTTCGGGGCGGGGTTTCGGCAGGCACACTCTGCAGAGTTGAATCAAGATTTCGTGCATCTGAAGTCAGGGCGAGGATTAGACGTTGGCTCAGGTTGGAGTTTCTGTCCAAGATGGCTCTTTCATGAAGGGGACGGTGCACCACGAGGCCACAGAGCTTTTCCCATGATGGGAGTGGTGAGGTGCTCCAAAGCGCAAGGATTCCTTCTGCAGGACAGCTGTGACCTGTTGGATGGCTCCAGGACGTCCCATATGGAATTACTTCAGAGTAGTTTTCTACAGATGGATGCCTAGCCAGCCCGCCTCACATTCCAATTGTCTCCTAGTGACAAGATAGGTTCGATCTGCTGGCTCTAGGGGAGCACCCAAGGGCACTGAGTTGAAATAGACTCTCCTGCAGATGGGTCCTAATGTGGGATTGTGTCCATGGAGACCTTGGAATGAGGTGGTGGCACCGGGGCCCTGAAGGAATTTCCTAGCCGGAGGTTTTGACACAGCTTGAAAGAGCACGTTTCCCATGTGGAGAAGACATTTGTTCTGACTGATGCCTCAGGAAACCCCGATATGGTGGTATTGAAAACCAGGCCTCTGAGGTTCTGACATAGCTCCTCGAGCAAGTTTCCAATGTGCAGACAAGACTTGCTCTGAAGGAGCCTATGGAAACCCCATAGGCTGGTATTGGAAACCAGGCCTCTGAGAAGAGATGCCTAGAAACCAAAGCAATGGATCTGATTAGGGCCTAGGGGCCTGTCCAGTTCAATGTTCTTCTCTGGGGACATCTGTCTCCGAGTCTGTGTGGAGCTAGTTGCTCAGCTAGTGTCAGATCACCCCTGTTTGTTCCGAGCAGCCTACAATATTGGGATGGTCCCAGGGACATTGGAGATTTCTCCTGATTTATATGGTTTTGGCCAATGGAATATGAAGAATTCCCTTTGAGAGGGCAGGAACAATCCTGATGTGTGGTTCCAGGGGCCCTAGCATGGAGGGTGTGTGTTTTCACACAACTTTCCAAACAGCCCTGGCCTACACAACCTACAGGCTCAGGCCCCTGGAGCCAAACCTGAGGACTGTACTTGTCCTCTCAGAGGGAAATGTGTGTGCCCATTCCAAAGGCCACAACCCTTCTAATAGGATAAACCTCCAAAGTCCCTGATCCATCTCAATAGTGGTGGCTTCCCAGGAAAAACAGGGGCAATCTGAGTCCTACAGAGCACCTACCTGCACTGAGACCCATAGACAGATGTCCCCAGAGGTAAAAAGGAAAGAACAGGCCCCTAGGCACTAATCAGATCCATTGCTTTGGTTTCCAGGCATCTCTCCTCAGAGGCCTGGATTTCAAAAGCAGCATATAGCTGTTTCTTGACTCACCAATCAGAAAACATCTCATCTACACATGGGAAACTTGCACGTTGGGGCTGTGTCAAAGCCTCTGTTTAGGAGAACCCTTTAGGGCCCCAGTGCCACCGCTTCATTCCAAAGTCTCCATAGACACAAAAGCACATTAGGACCCATCCCCAGGGGTGTCCATTTCAACTCAGCGTCCACGGTTGCTCCCCACAGATCCAGATATAACCTGTCTTGTTGCTGGGAGACAATTGAAATGCGAGGTGGGCTACCCATCCAACCATCCTTAGAACCCTGCTCAGAATCATTGACCTGGAGCCAAACAACAGGTCTCAATTGTCCTGCAGAAAACTCTCTGCAGTTTGGAGATTCTCACAACTCCCATCGTGGGAAAACACCCATGGCCCCGTGATGCCCCCCCCCATTCATGAAGGGGCCATCAGGGACAGAAACTCCAACCTGAGCGATCGTCTGATCCTCGCCCTGACTTCAGATGCACGAGATCTCGATTCAGGTCTGTAGATTGTGCCTGCCATGGCCTCACCCAGAAACCTAAGCCTAGCTTGTGTTCTCAGACTTTTGTCGTCAGACTACTGGCCCAC
The DNA here is from genome assembly GCF_964662115.1 of Mustela nivalis. Classification (NCBI taxonomy): domain Eukaryota; kingdom Metazoa; phylum Chordata; class Mammalia; order Carnivora; family Mustelidae; genus Mustela; species Mustela nivalis. The sequence continues at coordinate 230,651 of NW_028135735.1, read as the reverse complement.
AAGGCCTCCAGTTTGGCAATCCAGAACTACAATGCAGCACTCTGCCGGCCCTCCAGAAGAAAAACATTGTCCTCTGGGGCTACCCAGTAACCCCAAATGAGGATCAACCTGCACCGACATTGGCTGTACCCCAAATACATAGGCTGACCAGGGCACTAATGCCCTTTCTGACACAGCCTGAGCCTGGACCCCGTGGACCCTCCCAGACAGCTGGCCGCAAACTGAGCCCATCGAGCCACCATGGCCTTAGGTCGTCATCTCTTCCCAACCTCGGTTTTCAGGTTTCAGAACCTAGACATTATCTCCAATCACTGCCCAGGGTTGAAGGTGATGCAGAAATCAGAACTCCTTCCCCATGGCAAGAAACCTTGTGGTTGGCATGTTGTCCAACGTTCAGTGTAGTTGAAACCAGTGTGGCCCATGAGGCCCCGCCCATGCTCGCGGGCCACATTGGTCACAAACACACATTGTGATGCTCAGGCTGAGCCCAGTCCTCAAGTAAGGCCACTCAGTGGCTGGATGAAGAGATAGCATATTGGACTTGCCATGCCCCTAGGCCCCAATTTTTAACCATAGTTCGGGTTGTCCCTTCAGTCTTCCCCACGGCTTGGCTTTGGAATTCCTCTTTTGGTGGGACATCTGAGATAACAAAACTGAAATGAGGCCTCCCATCCCACAGATTGACGAAAAGAAATTGGGAATCGGGCCAAATCCTCAGAGAGGAAGATTCGTCCATGGCCCATGAGGCCTCCCCGACATTCCACGGCCATCGCTGATACAAAATCCAGAGACAAAAGCCTGAGCAAGCGCCTCAGACTCGCACTTTCTTCATATCCTGAAGAGTTCTTCTCATGGTTTGTCGATCGGGCCTGCCATACCTACGTCCCCAAACATAAGCTGAGTTTGTGTTTTCGACTTCTGTCCTCAAAGTCTTGGGCCACACACCCTCCAGGCTGGGCCCCTGGAGCCACACATTAGGACTGTGCCTACCAATCCATGGGAATTCTGCCCATTCCATGGTCCAAAATCATACAAATTAGGAGAAACCTCCAAAGACCCTGAGGCCATCCCAATATATTTGGTCGCCCTGAACAAACAAGGGCTGTCTAACGCCAGCTGATAATCGACCTCCACTCATACCATAGATGGATGTCCCCAGAGAAGAAGATTGAACCAGACAGGACCCTAGGCCATAATAGGATCCATTGCTTTGGGTTACAGGCATGTGTCCTCAAAAGCCTGATTCCAATACGAGCATAGGGGTTTTCCTGAGGCACCCATCAGAACTCATCTCGTCTCCACAAGGAAACCTGTGCATGGGAGCCATGTCCAAAGCTTAGGAGAGTACTTCGGGGTCCCGGTGCCACCGCCCCATTCCAAGGCCCTCATGGACACAAAAACACATTAGGACCCATCCTCAGGAAAGTCCATTTCAAGTCAGCCACCCCGGTTGACCAGGCAGAGCCATCAGATCTAAACTGTCTTGTTGCTAGGAGAAAATTGGAATGCGAGGCGGGCTACCCAGGCATCCATCCGCGAACGGTGCTCTGGAGTCATTCCATATGGAATGTCCTGGAGCTGTCCAACAGGTCTCAATTGTCCCGCAGAAGAAATCCTTGAAGGGGGCATCCCACAACTCCCAACGTGGGAAAACCTCAATGGCCTCGAGATTCTGCTCCCTTCATGAAGCGGCCGTCATGCTCAGAAACTCCAACCTGAGCCAACGTCTCATCCTCGCCATGACTTCACATGGATGAGATATTGGTCTGATATGCAGGGGGTAACAGCCATGCCCCCCCGAAACCCAAGTCTAGCTTGTCTTCTCAGACTTCCGTCCTCACACTCCTGGCCCCGAAGCCCTCAAGTTTGGCTATTCCGGACCCACAATGAGGCACTCTGCCTGCCCTCTAGAAAAAAAAAAAAATTATTGCCTCATGAGCTGCCCAGGCACCTTAAATGAGGGTAAACCTACACAGCACTCGACTTTACCCAAATTATATAGTCTAACCTGGGCACTAATGCACTGTCGAACACAACCTGAGCCCGGACCTCCTGACCAACACCCAGAAAGCTGACTGCACACTGAGCACATAAAACCCGCCATGGCCTTAGGTCATCATCTCTTCCCTACCTCAGTTTTCAGGCTTCAGAACGAGACCTTATCTGCAATCACTGCCCAGGGGTGAGTGTGATGCAGAAATCAGAACTCCTCTTTACCCATGGCAAGAACCCTTGTGGTTGGCACGTAGTTCAACGTTCAGTTTAGGAGAAACCAGCATTCACCCTGAGGCCCCACCCATTCTTGAGTGTTATGAGGGCATACACACGCATTGTGACCCTCAGCATAAGTCCTGTCCTCTAGTAAGTCCTCTCAGTGGCTGGACCATTAGATGTCATAATGGGCTTGACATGTCCCTAGGCCCCAATTTTTAACCAGATTTCTTATTGTCCAGTCGCCCCTCCCCAGGGCTCTACTCTGGAATCCCTCATTTGGTGGGACACCTGAGGTTAAAAAAGAAAACAACAACAACAACAACAAAAACGGACTTCTTCCAGCCCACAGAATGAACCCAAACTCTTTGGACGGGGCCAAACCACCAGAGAGTAAGACTCGTCCATTTCCCATGAAGTCACCCAGAAATTCCACGACCATGAGTGACACGATATCCACAGACAAAAACTTAAGCAGGAGCCTCACACTCGCCCTTCTTTCAAATCCCGAAGGGTTCTCCTCATGGTCTGTAGATCAGTCCTGCCATACCTATGACCCGAAACATAAGCCGAGTTTGTGTTTTCAGACAACTGTCCAAACAGCCCTGGCCTACATAACCTACAGGCTCAGGCCCCTGGAGCCAAACCTAAGGACTGTACTTGCCCTCTCCAAGGGAATTGTGTGTGCCCATTCCAATGGCCACAGCCCTTCTAATAGGATAAACCTCCAAAGTCCCTGATCCATCTCAATAGTGGTGGCTTCCCAGGAAAAACAGGGGCAATCTGAGCCCAACTGAGCACCTACCTGCACTCAGACCCATAGACAGATGTCCCCAGAGGTAAAAAGGAAAGAACAGGCCCCTAGGCACTAATCAGATCCATTGCTTTGGTTTCCAGGCATCTCTCCTCAGATTCCTGGATTTCAAAAGCAGCATATAACTGTTTCTTGACTCACCCATCAGAAAACATCTCATCTACACATGGGAAACTTGCACGTTGGAGCTGTGTCAAAGCCTCTGTTTAGGAGAACCCTTTAGGGCCCCAGTGCCACCGCTTCATTCTAAAGTCTCCATAAACAAAAAAGCACGTTAGGATCCATCCCCAGCGGTGTCCATTTCAACTCAGCGTCCTCGGTTGCTCCCCACAGATCCAGGAGATCTAACCTGTCTTGTTGCTAGGAGACAATTGGAATGCGAGGTGGGATACCCAGCCATCCATCCTTAGAACCCTGCTCAGAATCATTGGCCTGGAGCCAAACAACAGGTCTCAATTGTCCTGCAGAAAACTCTCTGCAGTTTGGACCTTCTCACAACTCCCCTCGTGGGAAAACACCCATGGCCTCGTGATGCCTCCCCCAATCATGAAGGGGCCATCAGGGACAGAAACTCCAACCTGAGCGATCCTCTGATCCTCGCCCTGACTTCAGATGCACGAGATCTCGATTCAGGTCTGTAGATTGTGCCTGCCATGGCCTCACCCAGAAACCTAAGCCTAGCTTGTGTTCTCAGACTTTTGTCGTCAGACTACTGGCCCACAAGCCCTCCAGTTTGGCAATCCAGAACTACAATGCAGCACTCTGCCGGCCCTCCAGAAGAAAAACATTGTCCTCTGGGGCTACCCAGTAACCCCAAATGAGGATCAACCTGCACCGACATTGGCTGTACCCCAAATACATAGGCTGACCAGGGCACTAATGCCCTTTCTGACACAGCCTGAGACTGGACCCCGTGGACCCTCCCAGACAGCTGGCCGCAAACTGAGCCCATCGAGCCACCATGGCCTTAGGTCGTCATCTCTTCCCAACCTCGGTTTTCAGGTTTCAGAACCTAGACATTATCTCCAATCACTGCCCAGGGTTGAAGGTGATGCAGAAATCAGAACTCCTTCCCCATGGCAAGAAACCTTGTGGTTGGCATGTTGTCCAACGTTCAGTGTAGTTGAAACCAGTGTGGCCCATGAGGCCCCGCCCATGCTCGTGGGCCACATTGGTCACAAACACACATTGTGATGCTCAGGCTGAGCCCAGTCCTCAAGTAAGGCCACTCAGTGGCTGGATGAAGAGATAGCATATTGGACTTGCCATGCCCCTAGGCCCCAATTTTTAACCATAGTTCGGGTTGTCCCTTCAGTCTTCCCCACGGCTTGGCTTTGGAATTCCTCTTTTGGTGGGACACCTGAGGTAACAAAACTGAAATGAGTCCTCCCATCCCACAGATTGACGAAAAGCAATTGGGAATCGGGCCAAATCCTCAGAGAGGAAGATTCGTCCATGGCCCATGAGGCCTCCCCGACATTCCACGGCCATCGCTGATACAAAATCCAGAGACAAAAGCCTGAGCAAGCGCCTCAGACTCGCACTTTCTTCATATCCTGAAGAGTTCTTCTCATGGTTTGTCGATCGGGCCTGCCATACCTACGTCCCCAAACATAAGCTGAGTTTGTGTTTTCGACTTCTGTCCTCAAAGTCTTGGGCCACACACCCTCCAGGCTGGGCCCCTGGAGCCACACATTAGGACTGTGCCTACCAATCCATGGGAATTCTGCCCATTCCATGGTCCAAAATCATACAAATTAGGAGAAACCTCCAAAGTCCCTGAGGCCATCCCAATATATTTGGTCGCCCTGAACAAACAAGGGCTGTCTAACGCCAGCTGATAATCGACCTCCACTCATACCATAGATGGATGTCCCCAGAGAAGAAGATTGAACCAGACAGGACCCTAGGCCATAATAGGATCCATTGCTTTGGGTTACAGGCATGTGTCCTCAAAAGCCTGATTCCAATACGAGCATAGGGGTTTTCCTGAGGCACCCATCAGAACTCATCTCGTCTCCACAAGGAAACCTGTGCATGGGAGCCATGTCCAAAGCTTAGGAGAGTACTTCGGGGTCCCGGTGCCACCGCCCCATTCCAAGGCCCTCATGGACACAAAAACACATTAGGACCCATCCTCAAAAAAGTCCATTTCAAGTCAGCCACCCCGGTTGACCAGGCAGAGCCATCAGATCTAAACTGTCTTGTTGCTAGGAGAAAATTGGAATGCGAGGCGGGCTACCCAGGCATCCATCCGCGAACGGTGCTCTGGAGTCATTCCATATGGAATGTCCTGGAGCTGTCCAACAGGTCTCAATTGTCCCGCAGAAGAAATCCTTGAAGGGGGCATCCCACAACTCCCAACGTGGGAAAACCTCAATGGCCTCGAGATTCTGCTCCCTTCATGAAGCGGCCGTCATGCTCAGAAACTCCAACCTGAGCCAACGTCTCATCCTCGCCATGACTTCACATGGATGAGATATTGGTCTGATATGCAGGGGGTAACAGCCATGCCCCCCCGAAACCCAAGTCTAGCTTGTCTTCTCAGACTTCCGTCCTCACACTCCTGGCCCCGAAGCCCTCAAGTTTGGCTATTCCGGACCCACAATGCAGCACTCTGCCTGCCCTCTAGAAAAAAAAAAAAAATTATTGCCTCATGAGCTGCCCAGGCACCTTAAATGAGGGTAAACCTACACAGCACTCGACTTTACCCAAATTATATAGTCTAACCTGGGCACTAATGCACTGTCGAACACAACCTGAGCCCGGACCTCCTGACCAACACCCAGAAAGCTGACTGCACACTGAGCACATAAAACCCGCCATGGCCTTAGGTCATCATCTCTTCCCTACCTCAGTTTTCAGGCTTCAGAACGAGACCTTATCTGCAATCACTGCCTAGGGGTGAGTGTGATGCAGAAATCAGAACTCCTCTTTACCCATGGCAAGAACCCTTGTGGTTGGCACGTAGTTCAACGTTCAGTTTAGGAGAAACCAGCATTCACCCTGAGGCCCCACCCATTCTTGAGTGTTATGAGGGCATACACACGCATTGTGACCCTCAGCATAAGTCCTGTCCTCTAGTAAGTCCTCTCAGTGGCTGGACCATTAGATGTTATAATGGGCTTGACATGTCCCTAGGCCCCAATTTTTAACCAGATTTCTTATTGTCCAGTCGCCCCTCCCCAGGGCTCTACTCTGGAATCCCTCATTTGGTGGGACACCTGAGGTTAAAAAAGAAAACAACAACAACAACAACAAAAACGGACTTCTTCCAGCCCACAGAATGAACCCAAACTCTTTGGACGGGGCCAACCCACCAGAGAGTAAGACTCGTCCATTTCCCATGAAGTCACCCAGAAATTCCACGACCATGAGTGACACGATATCCACAGACAAAAACTTAAGCAGGAGCCTCACACTCGCCCTTCTTTCAAATCCCGAAGGGTTCTCCTCATGGTCTGTAGATCAGTCCTGCCATACCTATGACCCGAAACATAAGCCGAGTTTGTGTTTTCAGACAACTGTCCAAACAGCCCTGGCCTACATAACCTACAGGCTCAGGCCCCTGGAGCCAAACCTAAGGACTGTACTTGCCCTCTCCAAGGGAATTGTGTGTGCCCATTCCAATGGCCACAGCCCTTCTAATAGGATAAACCTCCAAAGTCCCTGATCCATCTCAATAGTGGTGGCTTCCCAGGAAAAACAGGGGCAATCTGAGCCCAACTGAGCACCTACCTGCACTCAGACCCATAGACAGATGTCCCCAGAGGTAAAAAGGAAAGAACAGGCCCCTAGGCACTAATCAGATCCATTGCTTTGGTTTCCAGGCATCTCTCCTCAGATTCCTGGATTTCAAAAGCAGCATATAACTGTTTCTTGACTCACCCATCAGAAAACATCTCATCTACACATGGGAAACTTGCACGTTGGAGCTGTGTCAAAGCCTCTGTTTAGGAGAACCCTTTAGGGCCCCAGTGCCACCGCTTCATTCTAAAGTCTCCATAAACAAAAAAGCACGTTAGGATCCATCCCCAGCGGTGTCCATTTCAACTCAGCGTCCTCGGTTGCTCCCCACAGATCCAGGAGATCTAACCTGTCTTGTTGCTAGGAGACAATTGGAATGCGAGGTGGGATACCCAGCCATCCATCCTTAGAACCCTGCTCAGAATCATTGGCCTGGAGCCAAACAACAGGTCTCAATTGTCCTGCAGAAAACTCTCTGCAGTTTGGACCTTCTCACAACTCCCCTCGTGGGAAAACACCCATGGCCTCGTGATGCCTCCCCCAATCATGAAGGGGCCATCAGGGACAGAAACTCCAACCTGAGCGATCCTCTGATCCTCGCCCTGACTTCAGATGCACGAGATCTCGATTCAGGTCTGTAGATTGTGCCTGCCATGGCCTCACCCAGAAACCTAAGCCTAGCTTGTGTTCTCAGACTTTTGTCGTCAGACTACTGGCCCACAAGCCCTCCAGTTTGGCAATCCAGAACTACAATGCAGCACTCTGCCGGCCCTCCAGAAGAAAAACATTGTCCTCTGGGGCTACCCAGTAACCCCAAATGAGGATCAACCTGCACCGACATTGGCTGTACCCCAAATACATAGGCTGACCAGGGCACTAATGCCCTTTCTGACACAGCCTGAGACTGGACCCCGTGGACCCTCCCAGACAGCTGGCCGCAAACTGAGCCCATCGAGCCACCATGGCCTTAGGTCGTCATCTCTTCCCAACCTCGGTTTTCAGGTTTCAGAACCTAGACATTATCTCCAATCACTGCCCAGGGTTGAAGGTGATGCAGAAATCAGAACTCCTTCCCCATGGCAAGAAACCTTGTGGTTGGCATGTTGTCCAACGTTCAGTGTAGTTGAAACCAGTGTGGCCCATGAGGCCCCGCCCATGCTCGTGGGCCACATTGGTCACAAACACACATTGTGATGCTCAGGCTGAGCCCAGTCCTCAAGTAAGGCCACTCAGTGGCTGGATGAAGAGATAGCATATTGGACTTGCCATGCCCCTAGGCCCCAATTTTTAACCATAGTTCGGGTTGTCCCTTCAGTCTTCCCCACGGCTTGGCTTTGGAATTCCTCTTTTGGTGGGACACCTGAGGTAACAAAACTGAAATGAGTCCTCCCATCCCACAGATTGACGAAAAGCAATTGGGAATCGGGCCAAATCCTCAGAGAGGAAGATTCGTCCATGGCCCATGAGGCCTCCCCGACATTCCACGGCCATCGCTGATACAAAATCCAGAGACAAAAGCCTGAGCAAGCGCCTCAGACTCGCACTTTCTTCATATCCTGAAGAGTTCTTCTCATGGTTTGTCGATCGGGCCTGCCATACCTACGTCCCCAAACATAAGCTGAGTTTGTGTTTTCGACTTCTGTCCTCAAAGTCTTGGGCCACACACCCTCCAGGCTGGGCCCCTGGAGCCACACATTAGGACTGTGCCTACCAATCCATGGGAATTCTGCCCATTCCATGGTCCAAAATCATACAAATTAGGAGAAACCTCCAAAGTCCCTGAGGCCATCCCAATATATTTGGTCGCCCTGAACAAACAAGGGCTGTCTAACGCCAGCTGATAATCGACCTCCACTCATACCATAGATGGATGTCCCCAGAGAAGAAGATTGAACCAGACAGGACCCTAGGCCATAATAGGATCCATTGCTTTGGGTTACAGGCATGTGTCCTCAAAAGCCTGATTCCAATACGAGCATAGGGGTTTTCCTGAGGCACCCATCAGAACTCATCTCGTCTCCACAAGGAAACCTGTGCATGGGAGCCATGTCCAAAGCTTAGGAGAGTACTTCAGGGTCCCGGTGCCACCGCCCCATTCCAAGGCCCTCATGGACACAAAAACACATTAGGACCCATCCTCAGGAAAGTCCATTTCAAGTCAGCCACCCCGGTTGACCAGGCAGAGCCATCAGATCTAAACTGTCTTGTTGCTAGGAGAAAATTGGAATGCGAGGCGGGCTACCCAGGCATCCATCCGCGAACGGTGCTCTGGAGTCATTCCATATGGAATGTCCTGGAGCTGTCCAACAGGTCTCAATTGTCCCGCAGAAGAAATCCTTGAAGGGGGCATCCCACAACTCCCAACGTGGGAAAACCTCAATGGCCTCGAGATTCTGCTCCCTTCATGAAGCGGCCGTCATGCTCAGAAACTCCAACCTGAGCCAACTTCTCATCCTCGCCATGACTTCACATGGATGAGATATTGGTCAGATATGCAGGGGGTAACAGCCATGCCCCCCCGAAACCCAAGTCTAGCTTGTCTTCTCAGACTTCCGTCCTCACACTCCTGGCCCCGAAGCCCTCAAGTTTGGCTATTCCAGACCCACAATGCAGCACTCTGCCTGCCCTCTAGAAAAAAAAAAATTATTGCCTCATGAGCTGCCCAGGCACCTTAAATGAGGGTAAACCTACACAGCACTCGACTTTACCCAAATTATATAGTCTAACCTGGGCACTAATGCACTGTCGAACACAACCTGAGCCCGGACCTCCTGACCAACACCCAGAAAGCTGACCGCACACTGAGCACATAAAACCCGCCATGGCCTTAGGTCATCATCTCTTCCCTACCTCAGTTTTCAGGCTTCAGAACGAGACCTTATCTGCAATCACTGCCCAGGGGTGAGTGTGATGCAGAAATCAGAACTCCTCTTTACCCATGGCAAGAACCCTTGTGGTTGGCACGTAGTTCAACGTTCAGTTTAGGAGAAACCAGCATTCACCCTGAGGCCCCACCCATTCTTGAGTGTTATGAGGGCATACACACGCATTGTGACCCTCAGCATAAGTCCTGTCCTCTAGTAAGTCCTCTCAGTGGCTGGACCATTAGATGTCATAATGGGCTTGACATGTCCCTTGGCCCCAATTTTTAACCAGATTTCTTATTGTCCAGTCGCCCCTCCCCAGGGCTCTACTCTGGAATCCCTCATTTGGTGGGACACCTGAGGTTAAAAAAGAAAACAACAACAACAACAACAAAAACGGACTTCTTCCAGCCCACAGAATGAACCCAAACTCTTTGGACGGGGCCAAACCACCAGAGAGTAAGACTCTTCCATTTCCCATGAAGTCACCCAGAAATTCCACGACCATGAGTGACACGATATCCACAGACAAAAACTTAAGCAGGAGCCTCACACTCGCCCTTCTTTCAAATCCCGAAGGGTTCTCCTCATGGTCTGTAGATCAGTCCTGCCATACCTATGACCCGAAACATAAGCCGAGTTTGTGTTTTCAGACAACTGTCCAAACAGCCCTGGCCTACATAACCTACAGGCTCAGGCCCCTGGAGCCAAACCTAAGGACTGTACTTGCCCTCTCCAAGGGAATTGTGTGTGCCCATTCCAATGGCCACAGCCCTTCTAATAGGATAAACCTCCAAAGTCCCTGATCCATCTCAATAGTGGTGGCTTCCCAGGAAAAACAGGGGCAATCTGAGCCCAACTGAGCACCTACCTGCACTCAGACCCATAGACAGATGTCCCCAGAGGTAAAAAGGAAAGAACAGGCCCCTAGGCACTAATCAGATCCATTGCTTTGGTTTCCAGGCATCTCTCCTCAGATTCCTGGATTTCAAAAGCAGCATATAACTGTTTCTTGACTCACCCATTCAGAAAACATCTCATCTACACATGGGAAACTTGCACGTTGGAGCTGTGTCAAAGCCTCTGTTTAGGAGAACCCTTTAGGGCCCCAGTGCCACCGCTTCATTCTAAAGTCTCCATAAACAAAAAAGCACGTTAGGATCCATCCCCAGGGGTGTCCATTTCAACTCAGCGTCCTCGGTTGCTCCCCACAGATCCAGGAGATCTAACCTGTCTTGTTGCTAGGAGACAATTGGAATGCGAGGTGGGATACCCAGCCATCCATCCTTAGAACCCTGCTCAGAATCATTGGCCTGGAGCCAAACAACAGGTCTCAATTGTCCTGCAGAAAACTCTCTGCAGTTTGGACCTTCTCACAACTCCCCTCGTGGGAAAACACCCATGGCCTCGTGATGCCTCCCCCAATCATGAAGGGGCCATCAGGGACAGAAACTCCAACCTGAGCGATCCTCTGATCCTCGCCCTGACTTCAGATGCACGAGATCTCGATTCAGGTCTGTAGATTGTGCCTGCCATGGCCTCACCCAGAAACCTAAACCTAGCTTGTGTTCTCAGACTTTTGTCGTCAGACTACTGGCCCACAAGCCCTCCAGTTTGGCAATCCAGAACTACAATGCAGCACTCTGCCGGCCCTCCAGAAGAAAAACATTGTCCTCTGTGGCTACCCAGTAACCCCAAATGAGGATCAACCTGCACCGACATTGGCTGTACCCCAAATACATAGGCTGACCAGGGCACTAATGCCCTTTCTGACACAGCCTGAGCCTGGACCCCGTGGACCCTCCCAGACAGCTGGCCGCAAACTGAGCCCATCGAGCCACCATGGCCTTAGGTCGTCATCTCTTCCCAACCTCGGTTTTCAGGTTTCAGAACCTAGACATTATCTCCAATCACTGCCCAGGGTTGAAGGTGATGCAGAAATCAGAACTCCTTCCCCATGGCAAGAAACCTTGTGGTTGGCATGTTGTCCAACGTTCAGTGTAGTTGAAACCAGTGTGGCCCATGAGGCCCCGCCCATGCTCGCGGGCCACATTGGTCACAAACACACATTGTGATGCTCAGGCTGAGCCCAGTCCTCAAGTAAGGCCACTCAGTGGCTGGATGAAGAGATAGCATATTGGACTTGCCATGCCCCTAGGCCCCAATTTTTAACCATAGTTCGGGTTGTCCCTTCAGTCTTCCCCACGGCTTGGCTTTGGAATTCCTCTTTTGGTGGGACACCTGAGGTAACAAAACTGAAATGAGTCCTCCCATCCCACAGATTGACGAAAAGCAATTGGGAATCGGGCCAAATCCTCAGAGAGGAAGATTCGTCCATGGCCCATGAGGCCTCCCCGACATTCCACGGCCATCGCTGATACAAAATCCAGAGACAAAAGCCTGAGCAACACCTCAGACTCGCACTTTCTTCATATCCTGAAGAGTTCTTCTCATGGTTTGTCGATCGGGCCTGCCATACCTACGTCCCCAAACATAAGCTGAGTTTGTGTTTTCGACTTCTGTCCTCAAAGTCTTGGGCCACACACCCTCCAGGCTGGGCCCCTGGAGCCACACATTAGGACTGTGCCTACCAATCCATGGGAATTCTGCCCATTCCATGGTCCAAAATCATACAAATTAGGAGAAACCTCCAAAGTCCCTGAGGCCATCCCAATATATTTGGTCGCCCTGAACAAACAAGGGCTGTCTAACGCCAGCTGATAATCGACCTCCACTCATACCATAGATGGATGTCCCCAGAGAAGAAGATTGAACCAGACAGGACCCTAGGCCATAATAGGATCCATTGCTTTGGGTTACAGGCATGTGTCCTCAAAAGCCTGATTCCAATACGAGCATAGGGGTTTTCCTGAGGCACCCATCAGAACTCATCTCGTCTCCACAAGGAAACCTGTGCATGGGAGCCATGTCCTAAGCTTAGGAGAGTACTTCAGGGTCCCGGTGCCACCGCCCCATTCCAAGGCCCTCATGGACACAAAAACACATTAGGACCCATCCTCAGGAAAGTCCATTTCAAGTCAGCCACCCCGGTTGACCAGGCAGAGCCATCAGATCTAAACTGTCTTGTTGCTAGGAGAAAATTGGAATGCGAGGCGGGCTACCCAGGCATCCATCCGCGAACGGTGCTCTGGAGTCATTCCATATGGAATGTCCTGGAGCTGTCCAACAGGTCTCAACTGTCCCGCAGAAGAAATCCTTGAAGCGGGCATTCCACAACTCCAAACGTGGGAAAACCTCAATGGCCTCGAGATTCTGCTCCCTTCATGAAGCGGCCTTCATGCTCAGAAACTCCAACCTGAGCCAACGTCTCATCCTCGCCATGACTTCACATGGATGAGATATTGGTCAGATATGCAGGGGGTAACAGCCATGGCCCCCCGAAACCCAAGTCTAGCTTGTCTTCTCAGACTTCCGTCCTCACACTCCTGGCCCCGAAGCCCTCAAGTTTGGCTATTCCGGACCCACAATGCAGCACTCTGCCTGCCCTCTAGAAAAAAAAAAATATTGCCTCATGAGCTGCCCAGGCACCTTAAATGAGGGTAAACCTACACAGCACTCGACTTTACCCAAATTATATAGTCTAACCTGGGCACTAATGCACTGTCGAACACAACCTGAGCCCGGACCTCCTGACCAACACCCAGAAAGCTGACCGCACACTGAGCACATAAAACCCGCCATGGCCTTAGGTCATCATCTCTTCCCTACCTCAGTTTTCAGGCTTCAGAACGAGACCTTATCTGCAATCACTGCCCAGGGGTGAGTGTGATGCAGAAATCAGAACTCCTCTTTACCCATGGCAAGAACCCTTGTGGTTGGCACGTAGTTCAACGTTCAGTTTAGGAGAAACCAGCATTCACCCTGAGGCCCCACCCATTCTTGAGTGTTATGAGGGCATACACACGCATTGTGACCCTCAGCATAAGTCCTGTCCTCTAGTAAGTCCTCTCAGTGGCTGGACCATTAGATGTCATAATGGGCTTGACATGTCCCTAGGCCCCAATTTTTAACCAGATTTCTTATTGTCCAGTCGCCCCTCCCCAGGGCTCTACTCTGGAATCCCTCATTTGGTGGGACACCTGAGGTTAAAAAAGAAAACAACAACAACAACAACAAAAACGGACTTCTTCCAGCCCACAGAATGAACCCAAACTCTTTGGACGGGGCCAAACCACCAGAGAGTAAGACTCGTCCATTTCCCATGAAGTCACCCAGAAATTCCACGACCATGAGTGACACGATATCCACAGACAAAAACTTAAGCAGGAGCCTCACACTCGCCCTTCTTTCAAATCCCGAAGGGTTCTCCTCATGGTCTGTAGATCAGTCCTGCCATACCTATGACCCGAAACATAAGCCGAGTTTGTGTTTTCAGACAACTGTCCAAACAGCCCTGGCCTACATAACCTACAGGCTCAGGCCCCTGGAGCCAAACCTAAGGACTGTACTTGCCCTCTCCAAGGGAATTGTGTGTGCCCATTCCAATGGCCACAGCCCTTCTAATAGGATAAACCTCCAAAGTCCCTGATCCATCTCAATAGTGGTGGCTTCCCAGGAAAAACAGGGGCAATCTGAGCCCAACTGAGCACCTACCTGCACTCAGACCCATAGACAGATGTCCCCAGAGGTAAAAAGGAAAGAACAGGCCCCTAGGCACTAATCAGATCCATTGCTTTGGTTTCCAGGCATCTCTCCTCAGATTCCTGGATTTCAAAAGCAGCATATAACTGTTTCTTGACTCACCCATTCAGAAAACATCTCATCTACACATGGGAAACTTGCACGTTGGAGCTGTGTCAAAGCCTCTGTTTAGGAGAACCCTTTAGGGCCCCAGTGCCACCGCTTCATTCTAAAGTCTCCATAAACAAAAAAGCACGTTAGGATCCATCCCCAGGGGTGTCCATTTCAACTCAGCGTCCTCGGTTGCTCCCCACAGATCCAGGAGATCTAACCTGTCTTGTTGCTAGGAGACAATTGGAATGCGAGGTGGGATACCCAGCCATCCATCCTTAGAACCCTGCTCAGAATCATTGGCCTGGAGCCAAACAACAGGTCTCAATTGTCCTGCAGAAAACTCTCTGCAGTTTGGACCTTCTCACAACTCCCCTCGTGGGAAAACACCCATGGCCTCGTGATGCCTCCCCCAATCATGAAGGGGCCATCAGGGACAGAAACTCCAACCTGAGCGATCCTCTGATCCTCGCCCTGACTTCAGATGCACGAGATCTCGATTCAGGTCTGTAGATTGTGCCTGCCATGGCCTCACCCAGAAACCTAAACCTAGCTTGTGTTCTCAGACTTTTGTCGTCAGACTACTGGCCCACAAGCCCTCCAGTTTGGCAATCCAGAACTACAATGCAGCACTCTGCCGGCCCTCCAGAAGAAAAACATTGTCCTCTGTGGCTACCCAGTAACCCCAAATGAGGATCAACCTGCACCGACATTGGCTGTACCCCAAATACATAGGCTGACCAGGGCACTAATGCCCTTTCTGACACAGCCTGAGCCTGGACCCCGTGGACCCTCCCAGACAGCTGGCCGCAAACTGAGCCCATCGAGCCACCATGGCCTTAGGTCGTCATCTCTTCCCAACCTCGGTTTTCAGGTTTCAGAACCTAGACATTATCTCCAATCACTGCCCAGGGTTGAAGGTGATGCAGAAATCAGAACTCCTTCCCCATGGCAAGAAACCTTGTGGTTGGCATGTTGTCCAACGTTCAGTGTAGTTGAAACCAGTGTGGCCCATGAGGCCCCGCCCATGCTCGCGGGCCACATTGGTCACAAACACACATTGTGATGCTCAGGCTGAGCCCAGTCCTCAAGTAAGGCCACTCAGTGGCTGGATGAAGAGATAGCATATTGGACTTGCCATGCCCCTAGGCCCCAACTTTTAACCATAGTTCGGGTTGTCCCTTCAGTCTTCCCCACGGCTTGGCTTTGGAATTCCTCTTTTGGTGGGACACCTGAGGTAACAAAACTGAAATGAGTCCTCCCATCCCACAGATTGACGAAAAGCAATTGGGAATCGGGCCAAATCCTCAGAGAGGAAGATTCGTCCATGGCCCATGAGGCCTCCCCGACATTCCACGGCCATCGCTGATACAAAATCCAGAGACAAAAGCCTGAGCAACACCTCAGACTCGCACTTTCTTCATATCCTGAAGAGTTCTTCTCATGGTTTGTCGATCGGGCCTGCCATACCTACGTCCCCAAACATAAGCTGAGTTTGTGTTTTCGACTTCTGTCCTCAAAGTCTTGGGCCACACACCCTCCAGGCTGGGCCCCTGGAGCCACACATTAGGACTGTGCCTACCAATCCATGGGAATTCTGCCCATTCCATGGTCCAAAATCATACAAATTAGGAGAAACCTCCAAAGTCCCTGAGGCCATCCCAATATATTTGGTCGCCCTGAACAAACAAGGGCTGTCTAACGCCAGCTGATAATCGACCTCCACTCATACCATAGATGGATGTCCCCAGAGAAGAAGATTGAACCAGACAGGACCCTAGGCCATAATAGGATCCATTGCTTTGGGTTACAGGCATGTGTCCTCAAAAGCCTGATTCCAATACGAGCATAGGGGTTTTCCTGAGGCACCCATCAGAACTCATCTCGTCTCCACAAGGAAACCTGTGCATGGGAGCCATGTCCTAAGCTTAGGAGAGTACTTCAGGGTCCCGGTGCCACCGCCCCATTCCAAGGCCCTCATGGACACAAAAACACATTAGGACCCATCCTCAGGAAAGTCCATTTCAAGTCAGCCACCCCGGTTGACCAGGCAGAGCCATCAGATCTAAACTGTCTTGTTGCTAGGAGAAAATTGGAATGCGAGGCGGGCTACCCAGGCATCCATCCGCGAACGGTGCTCTGGAGTCATTCCATATGGAATGTCCTGGAGCTGTCCAACAGGTCTCAATTGTCCCGCAGAAGAAATCCTTGAAGGGGGCATCTCACAACTCCCAACGTGGGAAAACCTCAATGGCCTCGAGATTCTGCTCCCTTCATGAAGCGGCCGTCATGCTCAGAAACTCCAACCTGAGCCAAAGTCTCATCCTCGCCATGACTTCACATGGATGAGATATTGGTCAGATATGCAGGGGTAACAGCCATGCCCCCCCGAAACCCAAGTCTAGCTTGTCTTCTCAGACTTCCGTCCTCACACTCCTGGCCCCGAAGCCCTCAAGTTTGGCTATTCCGGACCCACAATGCAGCACTCTGCCTGCCCTCTAGAAAAAAAAAATTATTGCCTCATGAGCTGCCCAGGCACCTTAAATGAGGGTAAACCTACACAGCACTCGACTTTACCCAAATTATATAGTCTAACCTGGGCACTAATGCACTGTCAAACACAACCTGAGCCCGGACCTCCTGACCAACACCCAGAAAGCTGACCGCACACTGAGCACATAAAACCCGCCATGGCCTTAGGTCATCATCTCTTCCCTACCTCAGTTTTCAGGCTTCAGAACGAGACCTTATCTGCAATCACTGCCCAGGGGTGAGTGTGATGCAGAAATCAGAACTCCTCTTTACCCATGGCAAGAACCCTTGTGGTTGGCACGTAGTTCAACGTTCAGTTTAGGAGAAACCAGCATTCACCCTGAGGCCCCACCCATTCTTGAGTGTTATGAGGGCATACACACGCATTGTGACCTCAGCATAAGTCCTGTCCTCTAGTAAGTCCTCTCAGTGGCTGGACCATTAGATGTCATAATGGGCTTGACATGTCCCTAGGCCCCAATTTTTAACCAGATTTCTTATTGTCCAGTCGCCCCTCCCCAGGGCTCTACTCTGGAATCCCTCATTTGGTGGGACACCTGAGGTTAAAAAAGAAAACAACAACAACAACAACAAAAACGGACTTCTTCCAGCCCACAGAATGAACCCAAACTCTTTGGACGGGGCCAAACCACCAGAGAGTAAGACTCGTCCATTTCCCATGAAGTCACCCAGAAATTCCACGACCATGAGTGACACGATATCCACAGACAAAAACTTAAGCAGGAGCCTCACACTCGCCCTTCTTTCAAATCCCGAAGGGTTCTCCTCATGGTCTGTAGATCAGTCATGCCATACCTATGACCCGAAACATAAGCCGAGTTTGTGTTTTCAGACAACTGTCCAAACAGCCCTGGCCTACATAACCTACAGGCTCAGGCCCCTGGAGCCAAACCTAAGGACTGTACTTGCCCTCTCCAAGGGAATTGTGTGTGCCCATTCCAATGGCCACAGCCCTTCTAATAGGATAAACATCCAAAGTCCCTGATCCATCTCAATAGTGGTGGCTTCCCAGGAAAAACAGGGGCAATCTGAGCCCAACTGAGTACCTACCTGCACTCAGACCCATAGACAGATGTCCCCAGAGGTAAAAAGGAAAGAACAGGCCCTAGGCACTAATCAGATCCATTGCTTTGGTTTCCAGGCATCTCTCCTCAGATTCCTGGATTTCAAAAGCAGCATATAACTGTTTCTTGACTCACCCATCAGAAAACATCTCATCTACACATGGGAAACTTGCACGTTGGAGCTGTGTCAAAGCCTCTGTTTAGGAGAACCCTTTAGGGCCCCAGTGCCACCGCTTCATTCTAAAGTCTCCATAAACAAAAAAGCACGTTAGGATCCATCCCCAGGGGTGTCCATTTCAACTCAGCGTCCTCGGTTGCTCCCCACAGATCCAGGAGATCTAACCTGTCTTGATGTTAGGAGACAATTGTAATGCGAGGTGGGCAACCCAGCCATCCATCCTTAAAACCCTGCTCAGAATCATTGGCCTGGAGCCAAACAACAGGTCTCTATTGTCCTGCAGAAGACTCTCTGCAGTTTGGAGCTTCTCACAACTCCCATCATGGGAAAACACCCATGGCCTCGTGATGCCCCCCCCCATTCATGAAGGGACCATCAGGGACAGAAACTCCAACCTGAGCGATCGTCTGATCCTCGCCCTGACTTCAGATGCTCGAGATCTCTATTCAGATCTGTAGATTGTGCCTGCCATGGCCTCACCCAGAAACCTAAGCCTAGCTTGTGTTCTCAGACTTTTGTCGTCAGACTACTGGCCCACAAGCCCTCCAGTTTGGCAATCCAGAACTACAATGCAGCACTCTGCCGGCACTCCAGAAGAAAAACATTGTCCTCTGGAGCTACCCAGTAACCCCAAAAGAGGATCAACCTGCACTGACCTTGGCTGTACCCCAAATACATAGGCTGACCAGGGCACTAATGCCCTTTCTGACACAGCCTGAGCCTGGACCCCCTGGACCCTCCCAGACAGCTGGCCGCACACTGAGCACATCGAGCCGCCATGGCCTTAGGTCGTCATCTCTTCCCAATCTCGGTTTTCAGGTTTCAGAACCTAGACCTTATCTCCAATCACTGCCCAGGGTTGAAGGTGATGCAGAAATCAGAACTCCTTCCCCATGGCAAGAAACCTTGTGGTTGGCATGTTGTCCAACGTTCAATGTCGTTGAAACCAGTGTGGCCCATGAGGCCCCGCCCATGCTTGCGGGCCACATTGGTCACAAACACACATTGTGACGCTCAGGCTGAGCCCAGTCCTCAAGTAAGGCCACTCAGCGGCTGGATGAAGAGATAGAATATTGGGCTTGCCATGCCCCTAGGCCCCAATTTTTAACCATAGTTCGGGTTGACCCTTCAGTCTTCCCCACGGCTTGGCTTTGGAATTCCTCTTTTGGTGGGACACATGAGGTAACAAAACTGAAATGAGTCCTCCTATCCCATAGATTGACGAAAATCAATTGGGAATCGAGGCAAATCCTCAGAGAGGAAGATTCGTCCATGGCCCATGAGGCCTCCCCGACATTCCACGGCCATCGCTGATACAAAATCCAGAGACAAAAGCCTGAGCAAGCGCCTCAGACTCGCACTTTCTTCATATCCTGTAGAGTTCTTCTCATGGTTTGTAGATCGGGCCTGCCATACCTACGTCCCCAAACCTAAGCTGAGTTTGTGTTTTCAGACTTCTGTCCTCAACGTCTTGGGCCACACACCCTCCAGGTTGGGCCCCTGGAGCCACACATTAGGACTGTGCCTACCAATCCATGGGAATTCTGCCCATTCCATGGTCCAAAATCGTACAAATTAGGAGAAACCTCCAAAGTCCCTGAGGCCATCCCAATAGTGTAGGTCGCCCGGAACAAACAAGGGCTGTCTGACACCAGCTGATAATCGACCTCCACTCATACCATAGATGGATGTCCCCCAGAGAAGAAGATTGAACCAGACAGGACCCTAGGCCATAATAGGATCCATTGCTTTGGGTTACAGGCATGTGTCCTCAAAAGCCTGATTCCAATACGAGCATAGGGGTTTTCCTGAGGCACCCATCAGAACTCATCTCGTCTCCACAAGGAAACCTGTGCATGGGAGCCATGTCCAAAGCTTAGGAGAGTACTTCAGGGTCCCGGTGCCACTGCCCCATTCCAAGGCCCTCATGGAAACAAAAACACATTAGGACCCATCCTCAGGAAAGTCCATTTCAACTCAGCCACCCCGGTTGCTCCGGCAGAGCCATCAGATCTAAACTGTTTTGTTGCTAGGAGACAATTGGAATGTGAGGCGGGCTTTCCAGGCATCCATCCGCGAACGTTGCTCTGGAGTCATTCCATATGGGATGTCCTGGAGCTGTCCAACAGGTCTCAATTGTCCCGCAGAAGGAATCCTTGAAGGGGGCATCCCACAACTCCCAACGTGGGAAAAACTCAATGGCCTCGAGATTCCACTCACTTCATGAAGCGCCCGTCATGCTCAGAAACTCCAACCTGAGCCAACGTCTGATCCTCGCCCTGACTTCAGATGCATGAGATATAGGTTCAGATCTGCAGGGGGTACCTGCCGTGACCTCGCCCTGAAACCCAAGTCTAGCTTGTCTTCTCAGACTTCCGTCCTCACACTCCTGGCCCCGAAGCCCTCAATTTTGGCAATTCCGGACCCACAATGCAGCACTCTGCCTGCCCTCTAGAAAAAAATTATTGCCTCATGAGCTGCCCAGGCACCTTAAATGAGGGTAAACCTACACAGCACTCGACCTTACCCAAATTATATAGTCTAAACTGGGCACTAATGCACTGTCGAACACAACCTGAGCCCGGACCTCCTGACCAACACCCAGAAACCTGACCGCACACTGAGCACATAAAACCCGCCATGGCCTTAGGTCATCATCTCTTCCCTACCTCAGTTTTCAGGCTTCAGAACCGAGACCTTATCTCCAATCACTGCCCAGGGGTGAGTGTGATGCAGAAACCAGAACTAGTCCTTACCCATGGCAAGAACCCTTGTGGTTAACACGTTGTCCAACGTTCAGTGTAGGAGAAACCAGCATTCACCCTGAGGCCCCGCCCATTCTTGAGTGTGACGAGGGCATACACACGCATTGTGACCCTCAGCATGAGTCCTGTCCTCTAGTAAGTCCTCTCAGTGGCTGGACCATTAGATGTCATAATGGGCTTGACATGTCCCTAGGCCCCAATTTTTAACCAGATTTCTGATTGTCCAGTCGCCCCTCCCCAGGGCTCTACTCTGGAATCCATCATTTGGCGGGACACCTGAGGTTAAAAAAGACAAAAAAAACAACAACAACAACAACAACAAAAAAAAAAACGGACTTCTTCCAGCCCACAGAATGACCGCAAACTCTTTGGACGGGGCCAAACCACCAGAGAGTAAGACTCGTCCATTTCCCATGAAGTCATCCAGAAATTCCACGACCATGAGTGACACGATATCCAGAGACAAAAACTTGAGCAGGAGCCTCACACTCGCCCTTCTTTCAAATCCAGAAGAGTTCTCCTCATGGTCTGTAGATCAGGCCTGCCATACCTATGACCCGAAACATAAGCCGAGTTTGTGTTTTCAGACAACTGTCCAAACAGCCCTGGCCTGCACAACCTACAGGCTCAGGCCCCTGGAGCCAAACCTGAGGACTGTACTTGCACTCTCGAAGGGAAATGTGTGTGCCCATTCCAATGGCCTAATAGATTAAACCTCCAAAGGTTTATCTAATAGGATAAACCTCCAAAGTCCCTGATCCATCTCAATAGTGGTGGCTTCCCAGGAAAAACAGGGGCAATCTGAGCCCAACTGAGCACCTCCCTGCACTAAGGCCCATAGACAGATGTCCCCAGAGGTAAAAAGAAAAGAACAGTCCCCTAGGCACTAATCAGATCCATTGCTTGGTTTCCAGGCATCTCTCCTCAGAGGCCTGGATTTCAAAAGCAGCATATAGCTGTTTCTTGACTCACCCATCAGAAAACATCTCATCTACACATGGGAAACTTGCACGTTGGAGCTGTGTCAAATCCTTTGTTTAGGAGAACCCCTTAGGGCCCCAGTGCCACCGCTTCATTCCAAGGTCTCCATAGACACAAAAGCACGTTAGGACCCATTCTCAGGGGTGTCCATTTCAACTCAGCGTCCTCGGTTGCTCCCCACAGATCCAGGAGATCTAACCTGTCTTTTTGCGAGGAGACAATTGGAATGCGAGGTGGGCTACCCAGCCATCCATCCTTAGAACCCTGCTCAGAATCACTGGCCTGGAGCCAAACAACAGGTCTCAATTGTCCTGCAGAAGACTCTCTGCAGTTTGGAGCTTCTCACAACTCCCCTCGTGGGAAAACACCCATGGCCTCGTGATACCCCCCCATTCATGAAGGGGCCATCAGGGACAGAAACTCCAACCTGAGCGATCGTCTGATCCTCGCCCTGACTTCAGATGCACGAGATCTCGATTCAGGTCTGTAGATTGTGCCTGCCATGGCCTCACCCAGAAACCTAAGCCTAGCTTGTGTTATCAGACTTTTGTCGTCAGACTACTTGCCCACAAGCCCTCCAGTTTGGCAATCCAGAACTACAATGCAGCACTCTGCCGGCCCTCCAGAAGAAAAACATTGTCCTCTGGGGCTACCCAGAAACCCCAAATGAGGATCAACCTGCACCGACCTTGGCTGTACCCCAAATATATAGGCTGACCAGGGCACTAATGCCATTTCTGACACAGCCTGAGCCTGGACCCCCTGGCCCGTCCCAGACAGCTGGCCGCACACTGAGCACATCGAGCCTCCGTGGCCTTAGGTCGTCATTTCTTCCCAACCTCGGTTTCCAGGTTTCAGAACCTTGGCCTTATCTCCAATCACTGCCCAAGGTTGAAGGTGATGCAGAAATCAGAACTCCTTCCCCATGGCAAGAAACCTTGTGGTTGGCATGTTGTCCAACGTTCAGTGTGGTTGAAACCAGTGTGGCCCATGAGGCCCCGTCCATGCTCACGGGCCACATTGGTCACAAACACACATTGTGACCCTCAGGCTGAGCCCAGTCCTCAAGTAAGGCCACTCAGCGGCTGGATGAAGAGATAGAATATTGGGGTTGCCATGCCCCTAGGCCCCAATTTTTAACCATAGTTCGGGTTGACCCTTCAGTCTTCCCCACGGCTTGGCTTTGGAATTCCTCTTTTGGTTGGACAACTGAGGTAACAAAACTGAAATGAGTCCTCCCATCCCACAGATTGACGAAAAGCAATTGGGAATCGGGCCAAATCCTCAGAGAGGAAGATTCGTCCATGGCCCATGAGGCCTCCCCGACATTCCACGGCCATCGCTGATACAAAATCCAGAGACAAAAGCCTGAGCAAGCGCCTCAGACTCGCACTTTCTTCATATCCTGTAGAGTTCTTCTCATGGTTTGTAGATCGGGCCTGCCATACCTACGTCCCCAAACCTAAGCTGAGTTTGTGTTTTCAGACTTCTGTCCTCAAAGTCTTGGGCCCCACACCCTCCAGGCTGGGCCCCTGGAGCCACACATTAGGACTGTGCCTACCAATCCATGGGAATTCTGCCCATTCCATGGTCCAAAATCGTACAAATTAGGAGAAACCTCCAAAGTCCCTGAGGCCATCCCAATAGTGTAGGTCGCCCGGAACAAACAAGGGCTGTCTGACACCAGCTGATAATCGACCTCCACTCATACCATAGATGGATGTCCCCCAGAGAAGAAGATTGAACCAGACAGGACCCTAGGCCATAATAGGATCCATTGCTTTGGGTTACAGGCATGTGTCCTCAAAAGCCTGATTCCAATACGAGCATAGGGGTTTTCCTGAGGCACCCATCAGAACTCATCTCGTCTCCACAAGGAAACCTGTGCATGGGAGCCATGTCCAAAGCTTAGGAGAGTACTTCAGTGTCCCGGTGCCACTGCCCCATTCCAAGGCCCTCATGGACACAAAAACACATTAGGACCCATCCTCAGGAAAGTCCATTTCAACTCAGCCACCCCGGTTGCTCCGGCAGAGCCATCAGATCTAAACTGTTTTGATGCTAGGAGACAATTGGAATGTGAGGCGGGCTTCCCAGGCATCCATCCACGAACGGTGCTTTGGAGTCATTCCATATGGGATGTCCTGGAGCTGTCCAACAGGTCTCAATTGTCCCGCAGAAGGAATCCTTGAAGGGGGCATCCCACAACTCCCAACGTGGGAAAACCTCAATGGCCTCGAGATTCCTCTCACTTCATGAAGCGGCCGTCATGCTCAGAAACTCCAACCTGAGCCAACGTCTGATCCTCGCCCTGACTTCAGATGCATGAGATATAGGTTCAGATCTGCAGGGGGTACCTGCCGTGACCTCGCCCTGAAACCCAAGTCTAGCTTGTCTTCTCAGACTTCCGTCCTCACACTCCTGGCCCCGAAGCCCTCAATTTTGGCAATTCCGGACCCACAATGCAGCACTCTGCCTGCCCTCTAGAAAAAAATTATTGCCTCATGAGCTGCCCAGGCACCTTAAATGAGGGTAAACCTACACAGCACTCGACCTTATCCAAATTATATAGTCTAAACTGGGCACTAATGCACTGTCGAACACAACCTGAGCCCGGACCTCCTGACCAACACCCAGAAAGCTGACCGCACACTGAGCACATAAAACCCGCCATGGCCTTAGGTCATCATCTCTTCCCAACCTCAGTTTTCAGGCTTCAGAACCGAGACCTTATCTCCAATCACTGCCCAGGGGTGAGTGTGATGCAGAAATCAGAACTCCTCCTTACCCATGGCAAGAACCCTTGTGGTTGACACGTTGTCCAACGTTCAGTGTAGGAGAAACCAGCATTCACCCTGAGGCCCCGCCCATTCTTGAGTGTGACGAGGGCATACACACGCATTGTGACCCTCAGCATGAGTCCTGTCCTCTAGTAAGTCCTCTCAGTGGCTGGACCATTAGATGTCATAATGGGCTTGACATGTCCCTAGGCCCCAATTTTTAACCAGATTTCTGATTGTCCAGTCGCCCCTCCCCAGGGCTCTACTCTGGAATCCATCATTTGGCGGGACACCTGAGGTTAAAAAACACAAAAACAACAACAACAACAACAACAACAACAAAAAAACGGACTTCTTCCAGCCCACAGAATGACCGCAAACTCTTTGGACGGGGCCAAACCACCAGAGAGTAAGACTCGTCCATTTCCCATGAAGTCATCCAGAAATTCCACGACCATGAGTGACACGATATCCACAGACAAAAACTTAAGCAGGAGCCTCACACTCGCCCTTCTTTCAAATCCCGAAGGGTTCTCCTCATGGTCTGTAGATCAGTCATGCCATACCTATGACCCGAAACATAAGCCGAGTTTGTGTTTTCAGACAACTGTCCAAACAGCCCTGGCCTACATAACCTACAGGCTCAGTCCCCTGGAGCCAAACCTAAGGACTGTACTTGCCCTCTCCAAGGGAATTGTGTGTGCCCATTCCAATGGCCACAACCCTTCTAATAGGATAAACCTCCAAAGTCCCTGATCCATCTCAATAGTGGTGGCTTCCCAGGAAAAACAGGGGCAATCTGAGCCCAACTGAGCACCTCCCTGCACTAAGGCCCATAGACAGATGTCCCCAGAGGTAAAAAGGAAAGAACAGGCCCCTAGGCACTAATCAGATCCATTTCTTTGGTTTCCAGGCATCTCTCCTCAGATTCCTGGATTTCAAAAGCAGCATATAGCTGTTTCTTGACTCACCCATCAGAAAACATCTCATCTACACATGGGAAACTTGCACGTTGGAGCTGTGTCAAAGCCTCTGTTTAGGAGAACCCCTTAGGGCCCCAGTGCCACCGCTTCATTCCAAGGTCTCCATAGACACAAAAGCACATTAGGACCCATTCTCAGGGGTGTCCATTTCAACTCAGCGTCCTCGGTTGCTCCCCACAGATCCAGGAGATCTAACCTGTCTTGTTGC
Organism: Mustela nivalis; assembly: GCF_964662115.1. Lineage (NCBI taxonomy): Eukaryota > Metazoa > Chordata > Mammalia > Carnivora > Mustelidae > Mustela > Mustela nivalis. The sequence continues at coordinate 204,751 of NW_028135735.1, read as the reverse complement.
TAGGAGACAATTGGAATGCGAGGTGGGCTACCCAGCCATCCATCCTTAGAACCCTGCTCAGAATCATTGGCCTGGAGCCAAACAACAGGTCTCAATTGTCCTGCAGAAGACTCTCTGCAGTTTGGAGCTTCTCACAACTCCCCTCGTGGGAAAACACCCATGGCCTCGTGATACCCCCCCATTCATGAAGGGGCCATCAGGGACAGAAACTCCAATTTGAGCGATCGTCTGATCCTCGCCCTGACTTCAGATGCACGAGATCTCGATTCAGGTCTGTAGATTGTGCCTGCCATGGCCTCACCCAGAAACCTAAGCCTAGCTTGTGTTATCAGACTTTTGTCGTCAGACTACTTGCCCACAAGCCCTCCAGTTTGGCAATCCAAAACTACAATGCAGCACTCTGCCGGCCCTCCAGAAGAAAAACATTGTCCTCTGGGGCTACCCAGAAACCCCAAATGAGGATCAACCTGCACCGACCTTGGCTGTACCCCAAATATATAGGCTGACCAGGGCACTAATGCCATTTCTGACACAGCCTGAGCCTGGACCCCCTGGCCCGTCCCAGACAGCTGGCCGCACACTGAGCACATCGAGCCTCCGTGGCCTTAGGTCGTCATTTCTTCCCAACCTCGGTTTCCAGGTTTCAGAACCTTGGCCTTATCTCCAATCACTGCCCAAGGTTGAAGGTGATGCAGAAATCAGAACTCCTTCCCCATGGCAAGAAACCTTGTGGTTGGCATGTTGTCCAACGTTCAGTGTGGTTGAAACCAGTGTGGCCCATGAGGCCCCGTCCATGCTCACGGGCCACATTGGTCACAAACACACATTGTGACGCTCAGGCTGAGCCCAGTCCTCAAGTAAGGTCACTCAGTGCCTGGATGAAGAGATAGCATATTGGGCTTCCCATGCCCCTAGGCCCGAATTTTTAACCATAGTTCGGGTTGTCACTTCAGTCTTCCCCACGGCTTGGCTTTGGAATTCCTCTTTTGGTTGGACAACTGAGGTAACAAAACTGAAATGAGTCCTCCCATCCCACAGATTGACGAAAAGCAATTGGGAATCGGGCCAAATCCTCAGAGAGGAAGATTCGTTCATGGCACCTGAGGCCTCCCCGACATTCCACGGCCATCGCTGATACAAAATCCAGAGACAAAAGCCTGAACAAGCGACTCAGTCTCGCACTTTCTTCATATCCTGAAGAGTTCTTCTCATGGTTTGTAGATCGGGCCTGCCATACCTACTTCCCCAAACCTAAGCTGAGTTTGTTTTCAGACAACTGTCCAAACAGCCCTGGCCTACACAACCTACAGGCTCAGGCCCCTGGAGCCAAACCAGAGGAATGTACTTGCCCTCTCGAAGGGAATTGTTTGTGCCCATTCCAATGTCCACAACCCTCTAATAGGTTAAACCTCCAAAGTCCCTGATCCATCTCAATAGTGGTGGCTTCCCAGGAAAAACAGGGGCAATCTGAGCCCAAATGAGCACCTACCTGCACTCAGACCCCTAGACAGATGTCCCCAGAGGTAAAAAGGAAAGAAAAGGCCCCTAGGCACTAATCAGATCCATTGCTTTGGTTTCCAGGCATCTCTGCTCAGAGGCCTGGATTTCAAAAGCAGAATATAGCTGTTTCTTGATTCACCCATCAGAAAACATCTCATCTACACATGGGAAACTTGCACGTTGGAGCTGTGTCAAAGCCTCTCTTTAGGAGAACCCTTTAGGGCCCCAGAGCCACCGCTTCATTCCAAGGTCTCGATAGACACAAAAGCACGTTAGGACCCATCCCCAGGGGTGTCCACTTCAACTCAGCATTTTCGTTAGTTCCCCACAGATCCAGGAGATCTAACCAGTCTTTTTGCTAGGAGACAATTGGAATGCGAGGTGGGCTACCCAGCCATCCATCCTTAGAACCCTGCTCAGAATCATTGGCCTGGAGCCAAACAACAGGTCTCAATTGTCCTGCAGAAGACTCTCTGCAGTTTGGAGCTTCTCACAACTTCCATAGTGGGAAAACCCCCATGGCCTCGTGATGCCCCCCCCATTCATGAAGGGGCCATCAGGAACAGAAACTCCAACCTGAGCGATCGTCTGATCCTCGCCCTGACTTCAGATGCACGAGATCTCGATTCAGGTCTGTAGATTGTGCCTGCCATGGCCTCACCCAGTAACCTAAGCCTAGCTTGTGTTCTCAGACTTTTGTCGTCAGACTACTGGCCCACAAGCCCTCCAGTTTGGCAATCCAGAACTACAATGCAGCACTCTTCCTGCCCTCCAGAAGAAAAACATTGTCCTCCGGGGCTACCCAGTAACCCCAAATGAGGATCAACCTGCACCGAACTTGGCTGTACCCCAAATACATAGGCTGACCAGGGCACTAATGCCCTTTCTAACACAGCCTGAGCCTGGACCCCCTGGAACCTCCCAGACAGCTGGCCGCACACTGAGCACATCGAGCTGCCATGGCCTTAGGTCGTCATCTCTTCCCAACCTCGGTTTTCAGGTTTCAGAACCTAGACCTTATCTCCAATCACTGCCCAGGGTAGGTGGTGATGCAGAAATCAGAACTCCTTCCCCATGGCAAGAAACCTTGTGGTTGGCATGTTGTCCAACGTTCATTGTAGTTGAAACCAGTGTGGCCCATGAGTCCCCGCCCATGCTCGCGGGCCACATTGGTCACAAACACACATTGTGACGCTCAGGCTGAGCCCAGTCCTCAAGTAAGGCCACTCAGCGACTGGATGAAGTGATAGAATATTGGGCTTGCCATGCCCCTAGGCCCCAATTTTTAACCATAGTTTGGGATGTCCCTTCAGTCTTCCCCACTGCTTGGCTTTGGAATTCCTCTTTTGGTGGGACACCTGAGGTAACAAACCTGAAAGGAGACCTCCCATCCCACAGATTGACGAAAAGCAATTGGGAATCGGGCCAAATACTCAGAGAGGAAGATTCGTCCATGGCCCATGAGGCCTCCCTGACATTCCACGGCCATCGCTGATACAAAATCCAGAGACAAAAGCCTGAGCAAGCACCTCAGACTCGCACTTTCTTCATATCCTGAAGAGTTCTTCTCATGGTTTGTAGATCGGGCCTGCCATACCTACGTCCCCAAACCAAAGCTGAGTTTGTGTTTTCAGACTTCTGTCCTCAAAGTCTTGGGCCACACACCCTCCAGGCTGGGCGCCTGGAGACACACATTAGGACTGTGCCTACCAATCCATGGGAATTCTGCCCATTCCATGGTCCAAAATCGTACAAATTAGGAGAAACCTCCAAAGTCCCTGAGGCCATCCCAATAGTGTAGGTCGCCCGGAACAAACAAGGGCTGTCTGACACCAGCTGATAATCGACCTCCACTCATACCATAGATGGATGTCCCCAGAGAAGAAGATTGAACCAGACAGGACCCTAGGCCATAATAGGATCCATTGCTTTGGGTTACAGGCATGTGTCCTCAAAAGCCTGATTCCAAAACGAGCATAGGGGTTTTCCTGAGGCACCCATCAGAACTCATCTCGTCTCCACAAGGAAACCTGTGCATGGGAGCCATGTCCAAAGCTTAGGAGAGTACTTCAGGGTGCCGGTGCCACCGCCCCATTCCAAGGCCCTCATGGACACAAAAACACATTAGGACCCATCCTCAGGAAAGTCCATTTCAACTCAGCCACCCCGGTTGCTCCGGCAGAGCCATCAGATCTAAACTGTCTTGTTGCTAGGAGACAATTGGAATGTGAGGCGGGCTTCCCAGGCATCCATCCGCGAACGGTGCTCTGGAGTCATTCCATATGGGATGTCCTGGAGCTGTCCAACAGGTCTCAATTGTCCCGCAGAAGGAATCCTTGAAGGGGGCATCCCACAACTCCAAACGTGGGAAAACCTCAATGGCTCCGAGATTCCGCTCCCTTCATAAAGCGGCCTTCATGCACAGGAACTCCAACCTGAGCCAACGTCTGATCCTCGCCCTGACTTCAGAAGCATGAGATATTGGTTCAGATCTGCAGGGGGTACCTGTCGTGCCCCCGCCCTGAAACCCAAGTCTAGCTTGTATTCTCACACTTCCGTCCTCAAACTCCTGGCCCCGAAGTCCTAAAATTTAGCAATTCCGGACCCACAATGCAGCACTCTGCCGGCCCTCTAGAAAAAAAAAAATTATTGCCTCTTGAGCTGCCCAGGCAACTTAAATGAGGGTAAACCTACACAGCACTCGACCTTACCCAAATTATATAGTCTAACCTGGGCACTAATGCACTGTCGAACACAACCTGAGCCGGGACCTCCTGACCAACACCCAGAAAGCTGACCGCACACTGAGCACATAAAACCGCCATGGCCTTAGGTCATCATCTCTTCCCTACCTCAGTTTTCAGGCTTCTGAACCGAGACCTTATCTCCAATCACTGCCCAGGGGTGAATGTTATGCAGAAATCAGAACTCCTCCTTACCCATGGCAAGAACCCTTGTGGTTGGCACGTTGTCCAACGTTCAGTGTAGGAGAAACCAGCATTCACCCTGAGGCCCCGCCCATTCTTGAGTGCGACGAGGGCATACACACGCATTGTGACCCTCAGCATGAGTCCTGTCCTCTAGTAGTCCTCTCAGTGGCTGGAACTTTAGATGTCATAATGGGCTTGACATGTCCCTAAGCCCCAATTTTTAACCAGATTTCTGACTGTCCAGTCGCCCCTCCCCAGGTCTCTACTCTGGAATCCCTCATTTGAAGGGACACCAGAGGTTAAAAAAGAACACAACAACAACAACAAAAAAAAACGGACTTCTTCCAGCCCACAGAATGACCCCAATCTCTTTGGACGGGGCCAAACCACCAGAGAGTAAGGTTCGTCCATTTCCCTTAATCACCCAGAAATTCCACGACCATGAGTGACACGATATCCAGAGATAAAAACTTGAGCAGGATCCTCACCCTCGCCCTTCTTTCAAATCCCGAAGAGTTCTCCTCATGGTCTGTAGATCAGTCCTGCCATACCTATGACCCGAAACATAAGCCAAGTTTGTGTTTTCAGACAACTGTCCAAACAGCCCTGGCATACACAACCTACAGGCTCAGGCCCCTGGAGCCAAACCTGAGGACTGTACTTGCCCTCTCCAAGGGAATTGTGTGTGCCCATTCCAATGGCCACAACCCTTCTAATAGGTTAAACCTCCAAAGTCCCTGATCCATCTCAATAGGGGTGGCTTCCCAGGATAAACAGGGGCAATCTGAGCCCAAATGAGCACCTACCTGCACTCAGACCAATAGACAGATGTCCCCAGAGGTAAAAAGGAAAGAACAGGCCCCTAGGCACTAATCAGATCCATTGCTTTGGTTTCCAGGCATCTCTCCTCAGAGGCCTGGATTTCAAAAGCAGCATATAGCTGTTTCTTGATTCACCCATCAGAAAACATCTCATCTACACATGGGAAACTTGCACGTTGGAGCTGTGTCAAAGCCTCTGTTTAGGAGAACCCTTTAGGGCACCAGTGCCACCTCTTCATTCCAAGGTCTCCATAGACACAAAAGCACATTAGGACCCATCCTTAGGGGTGTCCATTTCAACTCAGCGTCCTCGGTTGCTCCCCACAGATCCAGGAGATCTAACCTGTCTTGTTGCTAGGAGACAATTGGAATGCGAGGTGGGCTACGCAGCCATCCATCCTTAGAACCCTGCTCAGAATCATTGGCCTGGAGCCAAGCAACGGTCTCAATTGACCTGCAGAAGACTCTCTGCTGTTTGGAGCTTCTCATAACTCCCATCGTGGGAAAACCTCCATGGCCTCGTGATGCCCCCCCCCATTCATGAAGGGGCCATCAGGGACAGAAACTCCAAACTGAGCGATCGTCTGATCCTCGCCCTGACTTCAGATGCACGAGATCTCGATTCAGGTCTGTAGATTGTGCCTGCCATAGCCTCACCCAGAAACCTAACCCTGGCTTGTGTTCTCAGACATTTGTCATCAGACTACTGGCCCACAAGCCCTCCATTTGGCAATCCAGAACTACAATGCAGCACTCTGCCTGCCCTCCAGAAGAAAAACATTGTCTTCTGGGGCTACCAGTAACCCCAAATGAGGATCAACCTGCACCGACCTTGGCTGTACCCCAAATACATAGGCTGACGAAGGCACTAATGCCCTTTCTGACACAGCCTGAGCCTGGACCCCCTGGCCCTCCCAGACAGCTGGCCCCACACTGAGCACATCCAGCCGCCATGGCCTTAGGTCGTCATCTCTCCCAACCTCGGTTTTCAGGTTTCAGAACCTAGACCTTATCTCCAATCACTGCCCAGGGTTGAAGGTGATGCAGAAATAAGAACTCCTTCCCCATGGCAAGAAACCTTGTGGTTGGCATGTTGTCCAACGTTCAGTGTCGTTGAAACCAGTGTGGTCCATGAGGTCCCGCCCATGCTCGCGGGCCACATTGGTCACAAACACACATTGTGACCCTCAGGCTGAGCCCAGTCCTCAAGTAAGGCGACTCAATGGCTGGATGAAGAGATAGCTATTGGGCTTGCCATGCCCCTAGGCCCCAAATTTTAACTATATTTCGGGATGTCCCTTCAGTCTTCCCCACGGCTTGGATTTGGAATTCCTCTTTTGGTGGGACACCTGAGGTAACAAACCTGAAAGGAGACCTCCCATCCCACAGAATGACGAAAAGCAATTGGGAATCGGGCCAAATCCTCAGAGAGGAAGATTCGTCCATGGCCCATGAGGCCTCCCCGACATTCCACGGCCATCGCTGATACAAAATCCAGAGACAAAAGCCTGAGCAAGCGCCTCAGACTCGCACTTTCTTCATATCCTGAAGATATCTTCTCATGGTTTGTCGATCGGGCCTGCCATACCTACGTCCCCAAACCTAAGCTGAGTTTCTGTTTTCAGACTTCTGTCCTCAAATTCTTGGGCCACACACCCTCCAGGCTGGGCGCCTGGAGCCACACATTAGGACTCTGCCTACCAATCGATGGGAATTCTGCCCATTCCATGGTCGAAATCGTACAAATTAGGAGAAACCTCCAAAGTCCTTGAGGCCATCCCAATAGTGTAGGTCGCCCGGAACAAACAAGGGCTGTCTGACACCAGCTGATAATCGACCTCCACTCATACCATAGATGGATGTCCCCAGAGAAGAAGATTGAACCAGACAGGACCCTAGGCCATAATAGGATCCATTGCTTTGGGTTACAGGCATGTGTCCTCAAAAGCCTGTTTCCAATACGAGCATAGGCATTTTCCTGAGGCACCCATCAGAACTCATCTCGTCTCCTCAAGGAAACCTGTGCATGGGAGCCATGTCCAAAGCTTAGGAGAGTACTTCAGGGTGCCGGTGCCACCGCCCCATTCCAAGGCCCTCATGGACACAAAAACACATTAGGACCCATCCTCAGGAAAGTCCATTTCAACTCAGCCACCCCGGTTGCTCCGGCAGAGCCATCAGATCAAATGTGTCTTGTTGCTAGGAGACAATTGGAATGCGAGGCGGGCTTTCAAGGCATCCATCCGCGAATGGTGCTCTAGAGTATTTCCATATGGGATGTCCTGGAGCTGTCCAACAGGTCTCAATTTTCCCGCAGAAGGAATCCTTGAAGGGGGCATCCCACAACTCCCAAGGTGGGAAAACCTCAATGGCCTCGAGATTCCGCTCCCTTCATGAAGCGGCCGTCATGCACAGGAACTCCAACCTGAGCCAACGTCTGATCCTCGCCCTGACTTCAGAAGCATGAGATATTGGTACAGATCTGCAGGGGGTACCTGCCTTGCCTTTGCCCTGAAACCCAAGTCTAGCTTGTCTTCTCACACTTCCGTCCTCACACTCCTGTCCCCGAAGTCCTAAATTTGAGAATTCCGGACCCACAATGCAGCACTCTGCCGGCCCTCTAGAAAAAAAAAATATTGCCTCATGAGCTACCCAGGCACCTTAAATGAGGATAAACCTACACAGCACTCGACCTTACCCAAATTATATAGTCTAACCTGGGCACTAATGCACTGTCGAAAAAAACCTGAGCCCGGACCTCCTGACCAACACCCAGAAAGCTAACCGCACACTGAGCACATAAAACCCGCCATGGCCTTAGGTCATCATCTCTTCCCTACCTCAGTTTTCAGGCTTCAGAACCGAGACCTTATCTCCAATCACTGCCCATGGGTGAATGTGATGCAGAAATCAGTACTCCTCCTTACACATGGCAAGAACCCTTGTGGTTGGCACGTTGTCCAACGTTCAGTGTAGGAGAAAACAGCATTCACCCTGAGGCCCTCCCATTCTTGAGTGAGACGAGGGCATACACACGCATTGTGACCCTCAGCATGAGTCCTGTCCTCTAGTAAGTCCTCAGTGGCTGGATCATTAGATGTCATAATGGGCTTGACATGTCCCTAAGCCCCAATTTTTAACCAGATTTCTGATTGTCCAGTCGCCCCTCCCCAGGTCTCTACTCTGGAATCCATCATTTAGTGGGACACCTGAGGTTAAAAAAGAAAACAACAACAACAACAACAACAACAACAACAACAAAACGGACTTCTTCCAGCCCACAGAATGACCCCAAAGTCTTTGGACGGGGCCAAACCACCAGAGAGTAAGACTCGTCCATTTCCCATAAAGTCACCCAGAAATTCCACGACCATGAGTGACACGATATCCAGAGACAAAAACTTGAGCAGGAGCCTCACACTCGCCCTTCTTTCAAATCCAGAAGAGTTCTCCTCATGGTCTGTAGATCAGTCCTGCCATACATATGTCCCGAAACATAAGCCGAGTTTGTGTTTTCAGACAACTGTCCAAACAGCCCTGGCCTACACAACCTACAGGCTCAGAACCCTGGAGCCAAACCTGAGGACTGTACTTGCCCTCTCCAAGGGAATTGTGTGTGCCCATTCCAATGGCCACAACCCTTCTAATAGGATAAACCTCCAAAGTCCCTGATCCATCTCAATAGTGGTGGCTTTCCAGGAAAAACAGGGGCAATCTGAGCCCAACTGAGCACCTACCTGCACTCAGACCCATAGACAGATGTCCCCATGGGTAAAAAGGAAAGAACAGGCCCCTAGGCACTAATCAGATCCATTGCTCTGGTTTCCAGGCATCTCTCCTCACATTCCTGGATTTCAAAAGCAGCATCTAGCTGTTTCTTGACTCACCCATCAGAAAACATCTCATCTACACATGGGAAACTTGCACGTTGGAGCTGTGTCAAAGCCTCTGTTTAGGAGAACCCTTTAGGGCCCCAGTGCCACCGCTTCATTCCAAGGTCTCCATAGACACAAAAGCACATTAGGACCCATCCCCAGGGGTGTCCATTTCAACTCAGCGTCCTCGGTTGCTCCCAACAGATCCAGGAGATCTAACCTGTCTTGTTGCTAGGAGACAATTGGAATGCGAGGTGGGCTACGCAGCCATCCATCCTTAGAACCCTGCTCAGAATCATTGGCCTGGAGCCAAGCAACAGGTCTCAATTGACCTGCAGAAGACTCTCTGCTGTTTGGAGCTTCTCACAACTCCCATAGTGGGAAAACCCCCATGGCCTCGTGATGCCCCCCCCCATTCATGAAGGGGCCATCAGGGACAGAAACTCCAACCTGAGCGATCCTCTGATCCTCGCCCTGACTTCAGATGCACGAGATCTCGATTCAGGTCTGTAGATTGTGCCTGCCATGGCCTCACCCAGAAACCTAAGCCTAGCTTGTGTTCTCAGACTTTTGTAGTCAGACTACTGGCCCACAAGCCCTCCAGTTTGGCAATCCAGAACTACAATGCAGCACTCTGCCTGCCCTCCAGAAGAAAAACATTGTCCTCTGGGGCTACCCAGTAACCCCAAATGAGGATCCACCTGCACCGACCTTGGCTGTACCCCAAATACATAGGCTGACCAGGGCACTAATGCCCTTTCTGACACAGCCTGAGCCTGGACTCCCTGGCCCGTCCCAGGCAGCTGGCCACACACTAAGCACATCTAGCCTCCGTGGCCTTAGGTCGTCTTATCTTCCCAACCTCGGTTTCCAAGTTTCAGAACCTAGACCTTATCTCCACTCACTGCCCAAGGTTGAAGGTGATGCAGAAATAAGAACTCCTTCCCCATGGCAAGAAACCTGTGGTTGGCATGTTGTCCAACATTCAATGTGTTTGAAACCAATTTGGCCATGAGGCCACGCCCATGCTCGCCGGCCACATTGGCCACAAACACACATTGTGACCCTCAGGCTGAGCCCAGTCCTCAAGTAAGGCCACTCAGTGGCTGGATGAAGAGATAGCATATTGGGCTTGCCATGCCCTAGACCCAAATTTTTAACCATAGTTCGGGTTGTCCCTTCAGTCTTCCCCACGGCTTGGCTTTGGAATTCCTCTTTTGGTGGGACACCTGAGGTAACAAGCCTGAAATGAGTCCTCCCATCCCACAGATTGACGAAATGCAATTGGGAATCGGGCCAAATCCTCAGAGAGGAAGATTCGTCCATGGCCCATGAGGCCTCACCGACATTCCACGGCCATCGCTGATACAAAATCCAGAGACAAAAGCCTGAGCAAGCGACTCAGACTCGCACTTTCTTCATATCATGAACAATTCTTCTCATGGTTTGTAGATCGGGCCTGGGATACCTACGTCCCCAAACCTAAGCTGAGTTTGTTTTCAGACAACTGTCCAAACAGCCCTGGCCTACACAACCTACAGGCTCAGGCCCCTGGAGCCGAACCTGAGGACTGTACTTGCCCTCTCCAAGGGAATTGTTTGTGCCCATTCCAATGGCCACAACCCTTCTAATAGGATAAACCTCCAAAGTCCCTGATCTATCTCAAAAGTGGTGGCTTCCCAGGAAAAACAGGGACAATCTGAGCCCAAATGAGCACCTACCTGACTCAGACCCATAGACAGATGTCCCGAGATGTAAAAAGGAAAGAAAAGGCCCCTAGGCACTAATCAGATCCATTGCTTTGGTTTCCAGGCATCTCTCCTCAGAGGCCTGGATTTCAAAAGCAGCATATAGCTGTTCTTGATTCACCCATCAGAAAAAATCTCATCTACACATGGGAAACTTGCACGTTGGAGCTGTGTCAAAGCCTCTGTTTAGGAGAACCCTTTAGGGCCCCAGTGCCACCGCTTCATTCCAAGGTCTCCATAGACACTAAAGCACATTAGGACCCATTCCCAGGGGTGTCCATTTCAACTCAGCATCCTCGGTAGCTCCCCACAGATCCAGGAGATCTAACCTGTCTTGTTGCTAGGAGACAATTGGAATGCGAGGTGGGCTACGCAGCCATCCATCCTTAGAACCCTGCTCAGAATCATTGGCCTGGAGCCAAACAACAGGTCTCAATTGTCTTGCAGAAGACTCTCTGCAGTTTGGAGCTTCTCACAACTCCCATCGTGGGAAAACCCCCATGGCCTCGTGATGCCCCCCCATTCATGAAGGGGCCATCAGGGACAGAAACTCCAACCTGAGCGATCGTCTGATCCTCGCCCTGTCTTCAGATGTACAAGAACTCGATTCAGGTCTGTAGATTGTGCGCGCATAGCCTCACCCAGAAACCTAAGCTTAGCTTGTGTTCTCAGACTTTTGTCGTCAGACTACTGGCCCACAAGCCCTCCAGTTTGGCAATCCAGAACTACAATGCAGCACTCTGCCTGCCCTCCAGAAGAAAAACATTGTCCTCTCGGGGTACCCAGTAACCCCAAATGAGGATCAACCTGCACCGAACTTGGCTGTACCCCAAATACATAGGCTGACCAGGGTACTAATGCCCTTTCTGACACAGCCTGAGCCTGGACCCCCTGGCCCCTCCCAGACAGCTGGCCGCACACTGAGCACATCTAGCCGCCATGGCCTTAGGTCGTCATCTCTTCCCAACCTCGGTTTTCAGGTTCAGAACCTAGACCTTATCTCCAATCACTGTCCATTTTGAAGGTGATGCAGAAATCAGAACTCCTTCCCCATGGCAAGAAACCTTGTGGTTGGCATGTTGTCCAACGTTCAGTGTCATTGAAACCAGTGTGGCCCATGAGGCCCCGCCCATGCTTGCAGGCCACATTGGTTACAAACACACATTGTGACCCTCAGGCTGAGCCCAGTCCTCAAGTAAGGCCACTCAGTGGCTGGATGAATAGATAGCATATTGGGCTTGCCATGCCCCTAGGCCCCAATTTTTAACCATAGTTCGGGTTGTCCCTTCAGTCTTCCCCACTGCTTGGCTTTGGAATTCCTCTTTTGGTGGGACACCTGAGGTAACAATATTGAAATGAGTCCTCCCATCCCACAGATTGACGAAAAGCAATTGGGAATCAGGCCAAATTCTCAGAGAGGAAGATTTGTCCATGGCCCATGAGGCCTCCCCGACATTCCACGGCCATCACTGATACAAAATCCAGAGACAAAAGCCTGAGCAATCGCCTCAGACTCGCACTTTCTTCATATCCTGTAGAGTTTTTCTCATGGTTTGTAGATCTGGCCTGCCATACCTACATCCCCAAACCTAAGCTGAGTTTGTGTTTTCAACTTCTGTCCTCAAAGTCTTGGGCCACACACCTTCCAGGCTGGTCCACTGGAGCCACACATTAGGACTGTGCCTACTAATCCATGGGAATTCTGCCCATTCCATGGTCCAAAATCGTACAAATTAGGAGAAACCTTCAACGACCCAGAGGCCATCCCAATAGTGTGGGTCGCCCGGAACAAACAAGCGGTGTCTGACACCAGCTGATAATCGACCTCCACTCATACCATAGATGGATGTACCCAGAGAAGAAGATTGAACCAGACGGACCCTAGTCCATAATAGGATCCATTGCTTTGGGTTACAGGCATGTGTCCTCAAAAGCCTGATTCCAATACGAGCATAGGGGTTTTCCTGAGGCACCCATCAGAACTCATCTCGTCTCCACAAGGAAACCTGTGCATGGGAGCCATGTCCAAAGCATAGGAGAGTACTTCAGAGTCCCGGTGCCACCGCCCCATTCCAAGGCCCTCATGGACACAAAAACACATTAGGACACATCCTCAGGAAAGTCCATTTCAACTCAGCCACCCAGGTTGCTCCCGCAGAGCCATCAGATCTAATCTGTCTTGTTGCTAGGAGACAATTGGAATTCGAGGCGGGCTTCCCAGGCATCCATCCCCGAACGGTGCTCTGGAGTCATTCCATATGGGATGTCCTGGAGCTGTCCAACAGGTCTCAATTGTCCCGAAGAAGGAATCCTGGAAGGGGGCATTCCACAACTCCCAACGTAGGAAAACCTCAATGGCCTCGAGATTCTGCTCCCTTCATGAAGCAGCCGTCATACTCAGAAACTCCCGCCTGAGCCAATGTCTGATCCTCGCCCTGACTTCAGATGCATGAGATATTGGTTCAGATCTGCAGGGGGTACCTGCCGTGCCCTCGCCCTGAAACCCAAGTCTAGCTTTTCTTCTCAGACTTCCATCCTCACACTCCTGGCCCCAAAGCCCTCAAGTTTGGCAATTCCGGACCCACAATGCAGCACACTGCCTGCCCTCTAGAAAAAAAATTATTGCTCATGAGCTGCCCAGGCACCTTAAATGAGGGTAAACCTACAGAGCACTCGACCTTACCCAAATTATATAGTCTAACCTGGGCACTAATGCACTGTCGAACACAACCCGGAACTCCTGACCAACACCCAGAAAGCTGACCGCACACTGAGCACATAAAACCCGCCATGGCCTTAGGTCATCATCGCTCCCCTACCTCAGTTTTCAGGCTTCAGAACCGAGACCTTATCTCCAATCACTGCCCAGGGGTGAGTCAGATGCAGAAATCAGTACTCCTCCTTACCGATGGCAAGAACCCTTGTGGTTGGCACGTTGTCCAACGATCAGTGTAGGAGAAAACCTGAGGCCCCGCCCATTCTTGAGTGCGACGAGGGCATACACACGCATTGTGACCCTCAGCATGAGTCCTGTCCTCTAGTAAGTCCTCTCAGTGGCTGGACCATTAGATGTCATAATGGTCTTGACATGTCTCTAAGCCCCAATTTTTAACCAGATTTCTGATTGTCCAGTCGCCCCTCCTAGGGCTCTACTCTGATATCCCTAATTTGGTGGGACACCTGAGGTTAAAAAAGAAAACAACAACAACAACAACAACAAAATAAAACGGACTTCTTCCAGCCCACAGAATGAACCCAAACTCTTTGGACGGGGCCAAACCACCAGAGAGTAAGACTCGTCCATTTCCCATGAAGTCACTCAGAAATTCCACGACCATGAGTGACACGATATCCAGAGACAAAAACTTGAGCAGGAGCCTCACACTCGCCCTTCTTTCAAATCCCGAAGAGTTCTCCTCATGATCTGTAGATCAGTCCTGCCAAACATATGACCTGAAACATAAGCCGAGTTTGTGTTTTCAGACAACTGTACAAAAAGGGCTGGACTACACAACCTACAGGCTCAGGCCCCTGGAGCCAAACCAGAGGACTTACTTGCCCTCTCCAAGGGAATTGTGTGTGCCCATTCCAAAGGCCACAACCCTTCTAATAGGATAAACATCCAAAGTCCCTGATGTATCTCAATAGTGGTGGCTTCCAGGAAAAACAGGGGCAATCTGAGCCCAAATGAGCCCCTACCTGCACTCAGACCCATAGACAGATGTCCTCAGAGGTAAAAAGGAAAGAACAGGCCCCTAGCACTAATCAGATCCATTGCTTTGGTTTCCAGGCATCTCTCCTCACATTCTTGGATTTCAAAAGCAGCATATAGCTGTTTCTTGACTCACCCATCAGAAAACATCTCATCTACACATGGGAAACTTGCACGTTGGAGCTGTGTCAAAGCCTCTGTTTAGGAGAACCCTTTAGGGCCCCAGTGCCACCGCTTCATTCCAAGGTCTCCATAGACACAAAAGCACGTTAGGACCCATCCCCAGGGGTGTCCATTTCAACTCAGTGTCCTCGGTTGCTCCCCACAGATCCAGGAGATCTAACCTGTTTTGTTGCTAGGAGACAATTGGAATGCGAGGTGGGCTACCCAGCCACCCATCCTTAGAACCATGCTCAGAATCATTGGCCTGAAGCCAAACAACAGGTCTCAATTGTCCTGCAGAAGACTCTCTGCAGTTTGGAGCTTCTCACAACTCCCATCATGGGAAAACCACCATGGCCTCGTGATGCCCTCCCATTCATGAAGGGGCCATCAGGGACAGAAACTCCAACCTGAGCGATCGTCTGATCCTCGCCCTGACTTCAGATGCACGAGATCTCGATTCAGGTCTGTAGATTGTGCCTGCCATGGCCTCACCCAGAAACCTAAGCCTAGCTTGTGTTCTCAGACTTTTGTCGTCAGACTACTGGCCCACAAGGCCTCCAGTTTGGCAATCCAGAACTACAATGCAGCACTCTGCCTGCCCTCCAGATAAAAAACATTGTCCTCTGGGGCTACCCTTTAACCCCAAATGAGGATCAACCTGCACCGACCTTGGCTGTACCCCAAATACATAGGCTGACCAGGGCACTAATGCCCTTTCTGACACAGCCTGAGCCTGGACCCCCTGGCCCCTCCCAGACAGCTGGCCGCACACTGATCACATCGAGCCGCCATGGCCTTAGGTCCTCATCTCTTCCCAACCTCGGTTTTCAGGTTTCAGAACCTAGACCTTATCTCCAATCACTGTCCATGTTGAAGGTGATGCAGAAATCAGAACTCCTTCCCCATGGCAAGAAACCTTGTGGTTGGCATGTTGTCCAACGTTCAGTGTCGTTGAAACCAGTGTGGCTAATGAGGCCCCGCCCATGCTCACGGGCCACATTGGTCACAAACACACATTGTGACCCTCAGGCTGAGCCCGGTCCTCAAGTAAGGCCACTCAGTGGCTGTATGAAGAGATAGCATATTGGGCTTGCCATGCCCCTAGGCCCCATGTTTAACCATAGTTCGGATTGTCCCTTCAGTCTTCCCCACGGCTTTGCTTTGGAATTCCTCTTTTGGTGGGACACCTGAGGTAACAAAACTGAAATGAGTCCTCCCATCCCACAGATTGACGAAAAGCACTTGGGAATCGGGCCAAATCCTCAGAGAGGAAGATTCGTCCATGGCCCATGAGGCCTCCCCGACATTCCACGGCCATCACTGATACAAAATCCAGAGACAAAAGCCTGAGCAATCGCCACAGACCTTCACTTTCTTCACATCCTATAGAGTTCTTCTCATGGTTTGTAGATCGGTCCTGCCATACCTACGTCCCCAAACCTAAGCGGAGTTTCTGTTTTCAGACTTCTGTCCTCAAAGTCTTGGGCCACACACCCTCCAGGCTGGGCCCCTGGAGCCACACATTAGGACTGTGCCTAACAATCCATGGGAATTCTGCCCATTCCATGGTCCAAAATCGTACAAATTAGGAGAAACCTCCAACGACCCTTAGGCCATCCCAATAGTGTGGGTCACCCGGAACAAACAAGGGGTGTCTGACACCTGCTGATAATCGACCTCCACTCATACCATAGATGGATGTCCCCAGAGTAGAAGATTGAACCAGACAGGACCCTAGGCCATAATAGGATCCATTGCTATGGGTTACAGGCATGTGTCCTCAAAAGCCTGATTCCAATACGAGCATAGGGGTTTTCCTGAGGCACCCATCAGAACTCATCTTGTCTCCACAAGGATACCTGTGCATGGGAGCCATGTCCAAAGCTTAGGAGAGTACTTCAGGGTCCCGGTGCCACCGCCCCATTCCAAGGCCCTCATGGACACAAAAACACATTAGGACCCATTCTCAGGAAAGTCCATTTCAACTCAGCCACACCGGTTGCTCCCGCAGAGCCATCAGATCTAAACAGTCTTGTTGCTAGGAGACAATTGGAATGCGAGGCGGGCTTCCCAGGCATCCATCCGCAAACGGTGCTCTGGAGTCATTCCATATGGGATGTCCTGGAGCTGTCCAACAGGTCTCAATTGTCCGAAAGAAGGAATCCTGGAAGGGGGCATCCCACAACTCCCAACGTGGGAAAACCTCAATGGCCTCGAGATTCCGCTCCCTTCATGAAGCGGCCGTCATGCTCAGAAACTCCCAACTGAGCCAACGTCTGATCCTCGCCCTGACTTCAGATGCATGAGATATTGGTTCAGATCTGCAGGGGGTACCTGCCGTGCCCTCGCCCCGAAACCCAAGTCTAGCTTGTCTTCTCAGACTTCCGTCCTCACACTCCTGGCCCCGAAGCCCTCAAGTTTGGCAATTCCGGACCCACAATGCAGCACTCTGCCTGCCCTCTAGAAAAAAAAAATTATTGCCTCATGAGCTGCCCAAGCACCTTAAATGAGGGTAAACCTACACAGCACTCGACTTTACCCAAATTATATAGTCTAACCTGGGCACTAATGCACTGTCGAACACATCCGTAGCCCGGACCTCCTGACCAACACCCAGAAAGCTGACCGCACACTGAGCACATAAAAACCTCCATGGCCTTAGGTCATCATCTCTTCCCTACCTCAGTTTTCAGGCTTCAGAACCGAGACCTTATCTCCAATCACTGCCCAGGGGTGAGTCTGATGCAGAAATCAGAACTCCTCCTTACCCATGGCAAGAACCCTTGTGGTTGGCACGTTGTCCAACGTTCAGTGTAGGAGAAACCCTGAGGCCCCGCCCATTCTTGAGTGCGACGAGGGCATACACACGCATTGTGATCCTCAGCATGAGTCCTGTCCTCTAGTAAGTCCTCTCCTTGGCTGGACCATTAGATGTCATAATGGGCTTGACATGTCCCTAAGCCCCAATTTTTAACCAGATTTCTGATTGTCCAGTCGCCCCTCCCCAGGGCTCTACTCTGGAATCCCTCATTTGGTGGGACACCTGAGGTTAAAAAAGAAAACAACAACAACAACAACAAAAAACGGACTTCTTCCAGCCCACAGAATGACCCCAAACTCTTTGGACGGGGCCAAACCACCAGAGAGTAAGACTCGTCCATTTCCCATGAAGTCACCCAGAAATTCCACGACCATGAGTGACACGATATCCAGAGACAAAAACTTGAGCAGGAGCCTCACACTCGCCCTTCTTTCAAATCCCAAAGGGTTCTCCTCATGGTCTGTAGATTAGTCCTGCCATACCTATGACCCGAAACATAAGCCGAGTTTGTGTTTTCAGACAACTGTCCAAACAGCCCTAGCCTACACAACCTACAGGCTAAGGCCCCTGGAGCCAAACCTGACGACTGTACTTGCCCTCTCCAAGGGAATTGTGTGTGCCCATTCCAATGGACACAACCCTTCTAATAGGATAAACCTCCAAAGTCCCTGATCCATCTCAATAGTGGTGGCTTCCCAGGAAAAACAGGGGCATTCTGAGCACTACAGAGCACCTCCCTGCACTCAGACCCATAGACACAGGTGCCCAGAGGTAAAAAGGAAAGAATAGGCCCCTAGGCACTAATCAGATCCATTGCTTTGGTTTCCAGGCATCTCTCCTCAGAGGCCTGGATTTCAAAAGCAGCATATAGCTGTTTCTTGACTCACCCAACAGAAAACATCTCATCTACACATGGGATTCTTGCACGTTGGAGCTGTGTGAAATCCTCTGTTTAGTAGAACTCTTTAGGGCCCAAGTGCCACCGCTTCATTCCAAGGTCTCCTTAGACACAAAAGCACATTAGGACCCATGCCCAGGGGTGTCCATTTCAATGCAGCGTCCTCGGTTGCTCCCCACAGATCCAGTAGATCTAACCTGTCTTGTTGCTAGGAGACAATAGGAATGCGAGGTGGGCTACCCAGCCATCCATCCTTAGAACCCTGCTCAGAATCATTGGCCTGGAGCCAAACAACAGGTCTCAATTGTCCTGCAGAAGACTCTCTGCAGTTTGGAGCTTCTCACAACTCCCATCGTGGGAAAACCCCCATGGCCTGGTGATCCCCCCCCCCCATTCATGAAGGGGCCATCAGGGACAGAAACTCCAACCTGAGCGATCGTCTGATCCTCGCCCTGACTTCAGATGCATGAGATCTCGATTCAGGTCTGTAGATTGTGCCTGCCATGGCCTCATCCAGAAACCTAAGCCTAGCTTGTGTTCTCAAACTTTTGTCGTCAGACTACTGGCCCACAAGCCCTCCAGTTTGGCAATCCAGAACTACAATGCAGCACTCTGCCTGCCCTCCAGAAGAAAAACATTGTCCTCTGGGGCTACCAGTAACCCCAAATGAGGATCAACCTGCACCGACCTTGGCTGTACCCCAAATACATAGGCTGACTAGGGCACTAATGCCCTTTCTGACACAGCCTGAGCCTGGACTCCCTGGCCCGTTCCAGACAGCTGGCCGCACACTGAGCACATCAAGCCGCCATGGCCTTAGGTCGTCATCTCTTCCCAACCTCGGATTTCAGGCTTTAGATTCTAAAACTTACCTCCAATCACTGCCCAGGGTTGAACAGGATGCAGAAATCAGAACTCCTTCCCCATGGCAAGATACCTTGTGGTTGGCATGTTGTCCAACTTTCAGTGTAGTTGAATCCAGTGTTGCCCATGAGGCCCCGCCATGCTCGCAGGCTACATTGGTCACAAACACACATTGTGACCCTCAGCCTGACCAAAGTCCTCAAGTAAGGCCACTCAGTGGCTGGATGAAGAGATAGCATATTGGGCTTGCCATGCCCCTAGTCCCAATTTTGAACCATAGTTCTGGTGGTCCCTTCAGTCTTCCCCACGGCTTTACTTTGGAATTCCGCTTTTCGAGGGACACCTGAGGTAACAAAACTGAAAAGAGTCCTCCCATCCCACAGTTTGACGAAAAAAAATTGGGAATCGGGCGAAATCTTCATAGAGGTAGATTCGTCCATGGCCCATGAAGCATCCCCGACATTCCACGGCCATTGCTGATACAAATTCCAGAGACAAATGCCTGAGCAAGCACCTCAGACTCGCTCTATATTCATATCTTCATGAGTTCTTCTCATGGTTTGTATATTGGGCCTGCCATACCGACGTCCCCAAAAAAAGCTGAGTTTGTGTATCGGAATCACAATCAGAACTCTGCCTTCCACATGGCTGTAATGCTTGTTCTTCACATGGAGTCACACCTTTACGTGGGGAACCCTTCATGGCCCCTATTGCCACGCCAAAACATGAGTGCTGCTTGGTCACAAATTCACACTGTGACCCTAGCATGAGCCCCATGTCAAAGAAAGGCCTGTCAGGTTCGGGACGAAGATCCTGCATATAATCCCTGCCATGCCTATAGGCACCCAGGACTAACTAGATGGTGTGTATTCCAATTGAAGGAACCCACTGCTGTGCTCTAGAGTCCCTCTCCTGGGGGGTCCTTTCTGGCAGAAAACAACACTCTTCACTTCCCACAGAATGAACCCAAACACTTGGGAGCTTGGACAATCCCCCGAGAGGAAGGCTCTTCCTCGGCCCCTGAGGCAACCCCTACCCTGACCGGACACTGTGAACGCAACACCCAGAGACAAAAGCCTGAGCAACTGCCTCCCACTTGCCCTCCTTTGATATCCAGAGAATCTCCCCTCACGGACTGGAGATCAGGCCTGCCATTACCTTGGCCCCATCCTGAGCCCAGTTTGCTTTTTCAGACATCTGTCCCCACAGCCCTGGCAAACACAGCCTCTAGGCTGGGTCCTCTGGAGCCATACCACAGGACCGTGCCTGCTCTCTCCTGGGAAACTGTGTCCATTACTTTGGACACACACCTCCAGAATATGAGAAACCTCAAGGCCCCCGAGGACATCCCACTACTGGCAGCCTCCCTGGACACACAGGGGCATTCCAACACAAGCTGAGCAGCTACCTCCAAGAAGGCATGCACAAGATGTCAACAGAGATAGAAGGTTGAGCCGGACAGGCCCTTAGGCCATAATCTCAACTCTTGCTTTGGGTTCCAGGTGTTACTCCTCAGAGGCTTTGGTTCGAAGAAAAGGATATGGGGCTTTCCTGAGGCACTGAACAGAACTCCTCTCGTCTCCACATGGGAAGCTTCCTTGTTGGAGCTGTGTCAAACACCTCAGTTTGGAAAACCCTGCAGAGTCCCTGAGCCACCTCCACATTCCAAGGTCTCCCAGGCCACCAAGCCACAGTAGGACTCATCTTCAGGAGAGTCCATTTCAACTCTCCCCTATGGGTAGCTCACCCAGGAGCCTGCAGATTGAGCCTGCCTTGTCCTGACTAAAGAGTGGGAATATGAGGTGGCGTTCCCAGGCATCCATGCTTAGACATCTGCTCTCGAGTCTTTCCGTATGGGGCCTCCTGGAACCATCCAATAGTTCTCGACTGTCGTGCAGAAGGAAAGCTTGAGGTTTGGAGTAGTTCACAAATCCCATCGTAGGCAAACCTCCCTGGTTTCATGAAGCCCCCACACCCTTCAGGAAGAGGCCATGCTGGACAAAAACTCTAGCCTGAGGCACGTCTCATAGTTGACATGACCTAAGGGCAGGAGATCTCGATTCAGCCTCTGCAGACTAACCCTGCCGTGCCCTCTGTCCCAAACCTCATGCTAGCTTGTGTTTTCCGACTTCCTTCCTCACACTCCTGGCAAACAAGCCCTACGGATTAGGAACTCCAGAACCACAACCCAGCCCAGTATCTGCCCAAAGGAAGAAAAAGGATTCCCTGTGGGGCTCTCCAGAAAACCCAGATGAGGATCAACCTGCTCGGGCCTCGACGGTCCCCGAACTGGATAGGATGCTCTGGGCACTCATGCTCTGTCTGAAACAGCCTGAAGCCAGACGTCCAGACAGACAAGGAGACAGATGGCCGCACACCCAGCACTTCGGACACGCCATGGTCTTATGCCGTCACCTCTTCCTAACCTTGGTTTTCAGATATCTGAACCTAGACATTATATCAATTCTCCACACAGCTGGGTATCGCAAGCACAAAACAGAACTCCTCCTTCCCCATGGCTGTCAAGCTTGATCTTGGCATGGAGTCACACCTTCAGGGTGGGAGAAACCTTCATGGCCCCTGATGCCACGCCCAAACTTGAGTGCTGCTTGGGCACAAATTCACACTGTGACCCTCAGCATGAGCCCCATGTCAAAGAAAGTCCTGACAGGGCCTGGACCAAAGCCCTCATATGGGGCTTGCCAAGCCCCTATGCACCCAATCCTCACCAGTGTTTGAGTTTTACAGTCGCCCCACCTGTACCTGGGCTCTGCTCTGGAATCCCTTTCTTGGAGAGACACATGAGCAAGACAACACGACTCCACCCTTCCCTCAAAATGACCCCAATCTCTTGGGAGCTGGGACAAATCCCCAGAGAGGGATACTCGTCCACAGTCCCTGAAGCCACCGCTCCAATCCACGGCTATCCCGGACACAACATCCAGAGACAAAAGCCTGAAGAAACGCCTTTCAATCGCCCTTGTTTCAGAGGCCCAGGAGTTCCCTCTCGGGCTGTACATCCGGCCTGTCATACCTTCGGCGCCACTCATAAGCTGATTTGTGTTTTAAGACTTCTGTGCCCACAGCATGGACCCACACAACCTCCAGGCTAGGGCCTCTGAAGCCACAGCGAAAGATTGTGCCGGCCCTCTATAAGGAAAGTGTGTCCAATCCATTGACCACAACCCTACAGTTTAGGGAAAAGCTCCAAGGCCCCTGAGGCCATCAATAGGTAGGCCACCCTGGACTAAGAGGGGCTCTCTGACACCAGCAGAGCTACTATCTCCACTTAGATTCACAGACAATGTCCCCAGAGACAGAAGGTTGAAATGGACAGGCCCCCAGGCCCTAATATGAACCTTAGCTTTATTTCCATGTGTCCGTTCTCAGAGGACTGTTTTCGTAGACCAGCACATGGGGCTTTTCTGAGGCACCAAACCAAGCATCTCTCGTCTCCACATGGGCAGCTTTCTTACTGGGGATGTATCAAACCCTTCAGGTAGGAGAGTTCCGCAAGGCCACCGAACAACCAGCACATTCCAAGGTCTCCATGGACGCAAACACACATTATGACGCATCCTCAGGAGAGGCCATTTCAACTCAGCCCCCTGGGTAGCGTGACCCAGAGGCAGCAGATCAAACATATCTTGTCGCTAATGGCCAATTGGAATGCGAGGAATGCTGTACAGGGATCCATCCTTCGAACCCTGCTCTCCAGTCCTTCCATATGGTATGTCCTGGAGCCATGCAACAGGACTTGAATGTCCCGCAGAAGGAAACCTTGTGGTTTGGGGCAACCTGCAAACTCAGCGTGGGAAAACTTCCTTGGCCTCATGAGGCCCCCGCTTCATGAAGGTGCCATCATGGACACATACTCCAGCCTTAGCCAACGTCTGATCCTCAGCCTGACTTCAGATGTAGGAGATTTTTTATTCAGCGTCTGCAGAGTGGGCCTGCTCTGCCCTTGGCTCCAATACTCACCCTAGCTTGTGTTTTCAGACTTCCGTCCTCACACTCCTTGCCCACAAACCCTCCCTACTGGGAATTCTGGGGCTACACTGAAGCACTCTGCCTGCCTCCCAGGAGAAAAACATTGTCTATGGTGCTGCCCAGAAACCCCAAATGAGGATCAAACTGCTTGGCCCTCGGCAACACCCCAATTGCATAGGCTACCTTAAACACTGATGCTCTGTCGCAAAGAGCCTGAGCCCAGACCTTCCAACAGACACCGACACAGCTGGCTGCACTCCTAGGACATTGGACCCGCCACTGCCTTAGGCCACCATCCATTCCCAACCTGGGTTTTCAGTCATCGGATCCTAGGCCTTATCTCCAATCCCTGGACAGGGGGGAACCTGATGCACAAATCAGAACCCCTCCTTCCCCATGGCAAGAAAACTTGCTGCTGGCAGTGAGTCAAACCTTCAGTGTAGGAAAAACGACATGGCCCATGAGGCAACGCCCAAGCGTTAGGGCCGCCTTGGGCACAAACACACATTGTTACCCTCAGCATGAGTACCTTATTCAAGTAACGCCTCTCAGTGACTGGACCAAGAGCCCGCATATGTGGCTTGCCATGCCCATAGGGACCCAGGACTAACTAGATGGTGTGTACTCCAGTTGAGGGAACCCACTGCTGTGCTCTAGCGTCCCTCTCCTGGGGGGTCCCCTGTGGCAGAAAACAGTACTCTTCCCTTCCCACAGAATGAACCCAAACACTTGGGAGCTTGGACAATCCCCCGAGAGGAAGGCTCTTCCTCGGCCTGAGACAACCCCTACCCTGACCGGACACTGTAAACGCAACACCCAGAGACAAAATCCTGAGGTACTGCCTCCCACTTGCCCTCCTTTGATATCCAGAGGATCTCCCCTCACGGACTAGAGATCAGGCCTGCCATTACCTTGGCCACTAGCTGAGCCAAGTTTGCTTTTTCAGACATCTGTCCCCACAGCCCTGGCAAACACAGCCTCTAGGCTGGGTCCTCTGGAGCCATACCACAGGACCGTGCCTGCTCTCTCCTGGGAAACTGTGTCCATTCCTTTGGACACACACCTCCAGAATATGAGAAACCTCAAGGCCCCCGAGGACATCCCACTACTGGGAGGCTCCCTGGACACACAGGGGCATTCGGACACAAGCTGAGCAGCTACCTCCACGAAGGCATGCCCACAGATGTCAACAGAGATAGAAGGTTGAGCCGGACAGGCCTTTAGGCCGAAATCTCAACTCTTGCTTTGGGTTCCAGGTGTTACTCCTCAGAGGCTTTGGTTCGAAGAACAGGATATGGGGCTTTCCTGTGGCACTGAACAGAACTCCTCTCGTCTCCACATGGGAAGCTTCCCTGTTGGAGCTGTGTCAAACACCTCAGTTTGGAGAACCCTGCAGAGTCCCTGAGCCACCTCCACATTCCAAGGTCTCCCAGGCCACCAAGCCACAGTAGGACTCATCTTCAGGAGAGTCCATTTCAACTCTCCCCACTGGGTAGCTCACCCAGGAGCCTGCAGATTGAGCCTGCCTTGTCCTGCCTAAAGAGTGGGAATATGAGGTGGCGTTCCGAGGGATCCATGCTTAGACACCTGCTCTCGAGTCTTTCCGTATGGGGCCTCCTGGAACCATCCAATAGGACTCGACTGTCGTGCAGAAGGAAAGCTTGAGGTTTGGAGTAGTTCACAAATCCCATCGTAGGCAAACCTCCCTGGCTTCATGAAGCCCCCACACCCTTCAGGAAGAGGCCATGCTGGGCAAAAACTCTAGCCTGAGGCACGTCTCATAGTTGACATGACCTAAGGGCAGGAGATCTCGATTCAGCCTCTGCAGAGTGGCCCTGCCATGCCCTCGGTCCCAAACCTCACGCTAGCTTTTGTTTTCAGACTTCCTTCCTCACACTCCTGGCAAACAAGCCCTACGGACTAGGAACTCCAGAACCACAACCCAGCCCAGTGTCTGCCCAATGGAAGAAAAACGTTTCCCTGTGGGGCTCTCCAGAAAACCCAGATGAGGATCAACCTGCTCGGGCCTCAACGGTCCCCGAACTGGATAATCTGCTCTGGGCACTCATGCTCTGTCTGACACAGCCTGAAGCCAGACGTCCAGACAGACAAAGAGACAGCTGGCCGCACACCCAGCACTTCGGACACGCCATGGTCTTATGCCGTCACCTCATCCTAACCTTGGTTTTCAGATATCTAAACCTAGACATTATATCAATTCTCCACACAGCTGGGTATAGCAAGCACAAAACAGAACACCTCCTTCCCCATGGCTGTCAAACTTGCTCTTGGCATGGAGTCACACCTTCAGGGTGGGAGAAACCTTCATGTCTTCTGATGCCACGCCCAAACTTGAGTGCTGCTTGGGCACAAATTCACACTGTGACCCTCAGCATGAGCCCCATATCAAACAAAAGCCTGTCAGGACCTGGACCAAGAGCCCGCATATGGGGCTTGCCACCCCCTATGCACCCAATCCTCACCAGTGTTTGAGTTTTCCAGTCGCCCCACCTGTACCTGGGCTCTGCTCTGGAATCCCTTTCTTGGAGAGACACATGAGCCAGACAACACGACACCACCCTTCCCTCACAATGTCCCCAAACTCTTGGGAGCTGCGACAAATCCCCAGAGAGGGAGGATACTCGTCCACAGTCCCTGAGGCCACCGCTCCAATCCACGGCTATCCCGGACACAACATCCAGAGACAAAAGCCTGAAGGAACGCCTTCCACTCGCCCTTGTTTCAGAGGCCCAAGAGTTCCCTCTCGGGCTGTACATCCGGCCTGTCATACCCTCGGCGCCACTCATAAGCTGACTTTGTCTTTTAAGACTTCTGTGCCCACAGCATGGACCCACACAACCTCCAGGCTAGGGCCTCTGAAGCCACAGCGAAAGATTGTGCCGGCCCTCTCTAAGGAAAGTGTGTCCAATCCATTGACCACAACCCTACAGTTTAGGGAAAAGCTCCAAGGCCCCTGAGGCCATCAATAGGTAGGCCACCCTGGACTAAGAGGGGCTCTCTGACACCAGCAGAGCAACTATCTCCACTTAGATTCTCAGACAGTGTCCCCAGAGACAGAAGGTTGAAATGGACAGGCCCACAGGCCCTAATATGAACCTTAGCTTTGTTTCCATGTGTCCGTTCTCAGAGGACTGTTTTCGTAGACCAGCACATGGGGCTTTTCTGAGGCACCAAACCAAGCATCTCTCGTCTCCACATGGGCAGCTTTCTTACTGGGGATGTATCAAACCCTTCAGGTAGGAGAGTTCCGCAAGGCCACCGAACAACCAGCACATTCCAAGGTCTCCATGGACCTAAACTCACATTATGACTCATCCTCGGGAGAGGCCATTTCAACTCAGCCCCCTGGGTAGGGTGAACCAGAGGCAGCAGATCCAACATATCTTGTCGCTAATGGCCAATTGGAATGCGAGGAATGCTGTACAGGGATCCATCCTTCGAACACTGCTCTCCAGTCCTTCCATATGGTATGTCCTGGAGCCATGCAACAGGACTCGAATGTCCCGCAGAAGGAAACCTTGTGGTTTGGGGCAACCTGCAAACTCAGCGTGGGAAAACTTCCTTGGCCTCATGAGGCCCCCGCTTCATGAAGGTGCCACCATGGACACATACTCCAGCCTCAGCCAACGTCTGATCCTCAGCCTGACTTCAGATGCAGGAGATTTTGATTCAGCCTCTGAAGAGTGGGCCTGCTCTGCCCTTGGCTCCAATACTCACCCTAGCTTGTGTTTTCAGACTTCCGTCCTCACACTCCTGGCCCACAAACCCTCCCTACTGGGAATTCTGGGGCTACACTGAAGCACTCTGCCTGCCTCCCAAGAGAAAAACATTGTCTATGGTGCTGCCCAGAAACCACAAATGAGGATCAAACTGCTTGGCCCTCGGCAACACCCCAATTGCATAGGCTACCTTAAGCACTGATGCTCTGTCGCAAATAGCCTGAGCCCAGACCTTCCAAAAGACACCGACACAGCTGGCTGCACACCCAGCACATTGGACCCGCCACTGCCTTAGGCCACCATCCATTCCCAACCTGGGTTTTCAGTCATCGGATCCTAGACCTTATCTCCAATCCCTGCACAGGGGGAACCTGATGCACAAGTCAGAACCCCTCCTTCCCCATGGCAAGAAACCTTGCTGCTGGCCGTGAGTCAAACCTTCAGTGTAGGAGAAAACGGCAAACCTGCCGGGCCTCATGAAGCCCCCCATATCTTTCAGGGAGAGGCCATCATGGACAAAAACTCTTGCTTGAAGCACGTCTCATAGTAGATATGACCGCAATGCAGGAAATCTTGATTCAGCCTCTGCAGAGTGGCCTGCCGTGCCCTCGGCCCAAACCTCACGCTAGCTTGTGTTTTCAGACTTCCTTCTTCGCACTCCTGGCAAACAATCCCTCCAGAGTAGGATTTGCAGAACCACAAGCCAGCCCAGTGACTGCCCACCGGTAGAAAACGTTTCCTTGTGGGGCTCTCCATAAAACTCAGATGAGGATCAACCTGCTCTTGCCTCGACGGCACTCAGATTTGATAGACTGCTCTGGGCACTAATGCTCTGCCTTTCACAGCCTGATGCCAGACGTCCAGATAGGCAAGGAGACAGCTGGCCACACACCTAGCACTTCTGACACGCCATGGTCTTATGCCGTTATCTCTTCCTAACCTTGGTTTTCAGATATCTAAACCCAGATATTATATCAATTCCCCACACAGTTGGGCATCTGAATCACAAATCAGAACTCCTTCTTCCCCATGGCGGTAAGGCTTGCTCTTGGCATGGAGTCACACCTTCAGGGTGGGAGAAATCTTCATTTCCCCTGAAACCACGCCCAAACTTGAGTGCTGCCTTGGGCACAAATTCGCTCTGTGACCCTCAGCATGAGCCCAATATCAAAGAAAGGCCTGTCAGGGCCTTGACCAAGAGCCCGCATATGGGGCGTGCCAAGCCCCTATACACCCAATCCTCACCAGTGTTTGAGTTTTCCAGTCTCCCCCCCGTTCCTGGGGCTCTGCTCTGGAATCACTTTCTTGGAGAGACACATGAGCCAGACAACAGGACTCCACCCTTCCCACAAAATGACCCCAAACTCCTGTTAGCTGGGACAAATCCCCAGAGAGGGATACTTGTCCACAGTCACTGAGGCCACCCCCTACAATCTATGGCTATCCTGGACGCATCCAGAGACAAAAGCCTGAAGGAATCTCGCCCTTGATTCACAAGCCAAGGAGCTCACTCTCTATCTGTACATCCGGCCTGCCATACCCTCGGCGCCACTCATAAGCTGAGTTTGTGTTTTCAGACTTCTGTGCCCACAGCCTGGACCCACACACCCTCCAGGCTAGGGCATCTGGAGCCACAGCGAAAGATTGTGCCTGCCCTCTCGAAGGAAAATGTGCCCAATCCATTGACCACAACCCTACAGGTTAGGGAAAAGCTCCAAGGCCCCTGAGGCCATCCTGATAGTGTAGGATGCCCTGGACTAAAAGGTGCACTCTGACACCAGCTGAGCCATTATCACCACTTAGACTCTCAGACAGTGTCCCCAGAGACAGAAGATTGAAATGGACAGGCCCTTAGGCCCTAATATGAACCTTAGCTTTAGTTTTCATGTGTCTGTCCTCAGAGGACTGGTTTCGTATACCAGCATATTAGGTTTTTCTGAGGCTCCAAACCAAACCTCTCTCGTCTCCACATGGAGTGTTTTCTTACTGGATCTGTATCAAACCCTTCTGGTCGGAGAATTCCGCAGGGCCACAGTACAACCATCACATTCCAAGGTCTCCATGGACAGAAACACACATTATGACGCATCCTCAGGAGAGGCCATTTCAACTCAGCCCGCTGGTTAGCTTGCCCTAGAGCCAGCAGATCAAACATATCTTGTCGTTAATGGCCAAAGGGAATGCGAGGCATGCTGTTCAGGGATCCATCCTTTGAACCCTCCTCTTCAGTCCTTCCGTATGGTATGTACTGTAGCCACTCAACAGGACTCGACTGTCTTGCAGAAGGAAACCTTGTGGTTTGTGGCAACCTCCAAACTCAGCGTGGGAAAATTTCGTTGGCCTCATGAGGCACCTGCTTCATGAAGGTGCTATCAAGGGCACAATCCAACCTCAGCCAACGTCTGATCCTCAGCCTGACTTCAGATGCATGAGATATCCTTTCAGCCTTTGCAGAGTGTGCCTGCTCCCAACCTCACCCTATCTTTTGTTTTCAGACTCTACCCTAGCACTCCTGGCCCAAAAGCCCTCATGATTGGGAATTCTGGTTCCAGAACGAAGCACTCTGCCTGCCCCCCAAAGAAAAACATTGTCTATGGCATTGCTCAGAAACCCCAAATGAAAATCAACCTGCTCAGCCCTCGGCAACACCCCAATTGCATAGGCTACCCTAAACACTATGCTCTGTCTTACATAGCCTGACCCCAGACCTTGTGAGAGACATTGAGACAGTTGGCTTCACACCCAGCACATCGAGCCTGCCATGGGTTAGGCCATTTCATCCCTTCCCATTGACCTGGGTGTCTTCCTGGAGGTATATTCTGAGGCTGTGTCAGACTATGCATTTTTTCTGGAGCTTCCTATGGAATTGGGGTGGTATTAGGGGCCTTGCAATTTTCTCTTAATCTGGTGGGTTGGGAAACTGAGACAGGCTGACATTCCTTGGGAGAGCTGGCCCAGTGCTGTTGTGTGTTCCTGGAGGCCCCATCCTGGAGGGCATATGGGTCAGGACTCTGGGTCCAAAGTCTTCAGACACAAACTCGGGTAAGAGTTAAGCTCGAGGTGATGGCAGACCCAATCTGCAGACCCTGAGCGAAGCATCTCCAGATATGAAATTCGGACGGCTGTGAGGCAGGAGCACAGTCTTTTCTGTCTGACTTGTTTGTCTATGATGGCCACGAAATGGAGGGGTGGCCTCATGGGTCCATGTGAGATTCTACCTCTCTGGGAATTCTGCTCGGCACCCAAGAGTTTGGTGTATTTCCGGGGGATGGGAGGAGCGCAGTTTTCTGAGTCAGGGATCCCGTCCAAACAGCCATTCCAGAGATGGGTCCTGGGTTCTGGAGCCTGGATCACCGCAACAAGGCTTAGGATTTGGGCCTAGGGTCCTGCTCTATGTTTTCCTGGTACAGCTCCCGAGTGTTCTTGTTGGAAATGGGTCTCATTCTGAGGGTCACAATGCCTGTTTTTGCCCAGATGCCCATGCTGAGTGGGTGTGACCTCATGGGCTATGCACTTGGCTCCCACTCTGAGGGTTGGACTGCCATCTCAACATTCAGTTTTCCTGCCATGGGGAAGGAGGGGTACTTTTTTATGCTTCAGGTTCCCCCATGGGCAGGAATTTGAGCTAAGTTCTGGGACAGGGGCCTGAATACCCAGTTCACTTTGAGATGAGGTCCTCGGGCCAAGGCAGGAACCACCTGCAGAAAATGAGGCCTGCTTTCTGGGTGGCTGTCAGGAGCTCGGGCTCGAGCTGTGTCAGACAGAACATTCGTGGAGAGTTCGGCCTATGATATTGGGGTGCTTTTGAGAGCTGTGCAACTGGATCCTCATGGGGGATTTTTGCACAGACCCTTTCTTCACTTCTTCTATCTGGTGAGCAGGCAGATGGCTGCATTACGGCTCCAGAATATCCAAGTTGGAGGGTTTGCAGGCGAGGAGTGTGAGGACAGAAGTATGAAAACATAAGCTACAGTTACGCTCAGTGCCGAGCACATGTCTATTCCAATGTACAGCAGTTGTTTCGAGATCTCCAGCACCTGGGCGAGGGGAAGATGTCTGCTCACGCTGGAGTTTGTATCCATGATGGCCAACAAATGGTGGGGAGGCCTCAAGAATTCTTGGAGGTTTTTCCAAGCTGGAGCTTGTGAGCTGCTCCAAACATCAAGGTGTCCTACTAAGGGACAGCAGAAGTCTTCTTACAGGGCTCCAGGGTCCCCCATATGGAAGATTCGATAGCAATGCTCTCTGAATGGAGGCCTGGGAAGCCAATCTCGTGTTACCATTGCAGCTGAGGAACAGGGTAAGCTTGAACCAATGACACTGATTCCAAGTTCCAAGTGATTTGCGTTGATGGAAGTTCTCAGTCTAACAGGTCCCAATGCTGCTTGGTGTCCAGGGAGACCTTAGAATGTGGTGGCGGCTCTCTGACCATTGAGGATTCTCTATCCTTAGGATTAGACCCAGTACCCAGGAGCCAGGTTTCCTTCTTGGGACAGGAGGTGTGCTCTTGTATGGCTCACGGACCACAGGTTGGACCATATGCTTGAATTTCCAGAACAGACCTCTAGGAAGAGAGACCTCAAAACATAAGCTAGGGTTCTGATGAGGTTTTAGGGCCATGGAAGTTTCAATCTTCGGACTAAGTGCCATTGGCCTGCATGTCATCCTGGAGGTAGGTGCTGAGGCTGTGTCAGGCTGTGCACTTGTTCCAGAGTGGCCTATGATATTGGGGTGCAGTCAGGGGCCTTGCAGTTTTCTCCTAATCTGGACATTTTGGGAAACTGAGATGGGCAGGGTTTCCTCAGGAGAGCAGGGCCAGTGATGTCATGTGTTTCTCGAGGCCCCATCCTGGAGGTCATGTGTGTCAGGACTTTGGGACCAAAGACTTTAGACACAACCTCGGATAAGAGATAGGAGTGAGGTGATGGCAGTCCGAATCTGAAGACCCTGAGGGAAGCTCCTCGGGATTTGTAATTCAGGTGGCTGGGAGGGAGGAGCACAGGCTTTTCTGTCTGGATTTTGTGTCTAGGATGGCCACTAAATGGAGGGGTGACCTCATGTGTCCATGGGATATTATTCCACTCTGGTGATTCTGCTTGGCACCCAAGAGTTTGATTTCTTTCTGGGGAAGAGGAAAAGACTGTATTCCATCTCTGGGATCCTGTCCAAACAGGGATTCCAGAGATGGGTTCTGGGTCCAGACACTGGGAAAACTTAACCAAAGCTTCGATTTGGGATCCTGGTCCAGATCCCAAGGGGGATCTTTGGAAAGGGGTCTCATTCTGAGGGTCACAATGCCTATTTGTGCCCAGCTGCCCATCCTGTGTAGGCATGGTCCAATGGACCATGCACCTGGTTCCCACTCAGGGTTGTACAGCCATCTCAACATTCAGTTTTCTGGCCATGGGGAAGGAGGAGCACTCTTTTGTGCTTCCGAGTCCCCTATGGGCAGGAATTTGAGCTAAGTCTGGGACAGGTACCTGAATATCCAGGTTGCTTCAAGATGATGGCCTCGGGCCAAGGTTGGACCCACCTGGAGGATATGGGGCCCACTATCTGGGTGGCTGACAGGAGGTCGGGGATCAGGCGGTGTCAGATAGACAATTTATGCAGAGGTCGGTCTATTATATTGGGGTGCCATTGAGGGCCGTGCAGGAGGATCCTCTCCAACCTAGCTAGAGAAAGCCATGGATGACCAAATGGAATTGATTAGGGCTGAGCTGAACGTGAAGAGAGATGATGTTCACAATGTTAGGGTGGAGCTTAAAGCTACCAGCGCTGAGGTTCACAATGCTCTCAATGAGTTCCAATCTAATCTAAATTCTCTCAAAGCTAGGGTAACTGAGACAGAAGTTAGAATTAGTGATCTGGAGGACAAACAGATAGAGAGAGGGGATCAGGAGGAGGGCTGGAACAAACAGCCTAGAAACCATGAAAACAGAATCAGGGAAATAAATGATGCCACAAAACCTTCCAAAGTCAGAATTATTGGAATCCCTGAAGGGGAGGAGAAAGAAAGAAGTCTAGAAGATATAGTGGAACAAGTTCTTCATGAAAAATTTCCCAAACTCCTGAATGGAATCTGCGTTCATGTACTAGAGTCTGAACGGTCTCCACCCAAGATTATCCATTCCAAAAAACCATCACAACACCTGGTAGTCAAATTGAGGAATCATAATTGTAGGTATAATCTCATGAAAGCCGCTAGGACAAAGAGGCTCCTTTCTTACAGAGGAAAGCCCATCAGAATAACATCAGACCTGTACACAGAGACCTGGCAAGCCAGAAAGCGCTGGCAAGATATATTCAGGGCATTAAATGAGAAGAATATGCAGCCAAGAATACTTTATCCAGCAAGACTGACATTCAAAATGGATGGGGAGATATAGAGTTTCCAAGACCGGCAAGGCTTAAAAGACTATGCAACCTCCAAGCCGACACTGCAGGAAATATTAAAGGGGGTTCTATAAAAGAGGAAAAAATCCTAATAATAGCATTGAACAGAAATATAGAGACAGTCTACAGAAAGAAAGACTTCAAAGGTAACTCGATGTCAATAAAAATGTATCTATAAATAATCACTCTCAATGTGAATGGCCTAAATACGCCCATAACATGACACAGGGTTGCAGATTGGATAAAACGACAGGACCCATCCATGTATTGTCTACAAGAGACCCATTTTGAACCTAAAGATACATGCAGACTGAAAGTGAAGGGATGGAGAACCATCTTTCATGCCAATGGGCCTCAAAAGAAGGCTGGGGTAGCAATTCTTGTATCAGATAAATTAGACTTTAAACTAAAGACTGTAGTCAGAGATACAGAAGGACACTACATCATTCTTAAAGAGACTATCCACCAAGTTGATCTAACAATTGTAAATATCTATGCCCCCAATATGGGAGCAGGCAATAATAAAACTGTTAATCAAGATAAAGAGTCATATTGATATAAATACACTAATTGTAGGAGATCTTAACACGTCTCCCTCAGAAATAGACAGATCATCAAAGCAGAAAATCAATAAAGAAACAAAAGCATTGAATGACACATTGGACCAGATGGACCTCATAGATATATACAGAACATTCCACCCTAAAACAACAGAATACTAATTCATCTCAAGTGCACATGGAACCTTCTCAAGAATAGACCACAAACTGGGTTACAAATCAGGACTCAACCGATACCAAAAGACTGAGAATATTCCCTGCATTTTCTCAGATCACAATGCTTTGAAACTGGAGCTCAATCACAAGGAAAAGTTCAGAAGGAACTCAAACACATGGAAGCTAAAGACCACCTTGCTTAAGTATGCTTGGATCAAGCAGGAGATCAAAGAATAACTGAAAAAAAAATCATGGAAACCAATGAGAATGAAGACCCTTCGGTCCAAAATTTATGGGATAGAGCAAAGGCGGTCCTAAGGGGGAAATATATAGCCATCCAGCCCTCCCTCAAAAAAATTGAAAAATCCAGAACACAGCAGCTGACTCTACACCTTCAAGAACTGGAGAATCAACAACAAATCAAACCAACTCCACATATAAGAAGAGAAATAATCAAGATTAGAGCTGAGATCAATGAGGTAGAAACCAGAGATACAATAGAACGTACTAATGAATCTAGAAGTTGGTTTTTTGAAAGTATCAATAAAATCAATAGACCACTGGACACACTAATCCAAAAGAAAAGAGAGAAAGCCCAAATTCATAAAATTATGAATGAAAAGGGAGAGATCACAAGTAACACCAAGGAAGTAGAAATAATCATCAGAAGTTTTTATCAACAGTTATATGCCAATAAGCATAGCAACCTAGATGAAATGGATGCATTCCTGGAATACTATAAACTCCCAAAATTGAACCAGGAAGAAATTGACAACTTGAATAGACCAATATCTAGTAACGAGTTTGAAGCAGTGATCAAAAATCTCCAAAAAAACAAGAGCCCAGGACCTGACGGATTCCCTGGGGAATTCTATCAAACTTTCAAAGAAGAAATAAGACCAATTATCCTGAAGATGTTTCAAAAAATTGAAGCAGAAGCCAGCATTACCCTAACCCCTAAACCAGGCAATGACCCTTAAAAAAAGGAGAATTTCAGACTAAAATCACTGATGAATACGGATGCTAAGATTCTCAACAAGATCCTAGCAAACAGGATCCAACAGCCCATTAAAAAGATTATCCGACATGACCAGTTGGGATTCATCCCTGGGCTACAAGGATGGTTCAACATTCGCAAATCAATCAATGTGATAGAACAAATGAATACGAGACGAGAGAAGAACAACATGGTCCTCTCAATCGATGCAGAAAAAGCAGTTGAAAAAATCCAGCATCCGTTTCTGACAAAAACGCTTCAAAGTATAGGGATAGAAAGAACATTCCTGAACGTCATCAAATCTAACTATGAAAGACCCACAGCAAATATCATCCTCAATGGGAAAAAGCTTGCAGCCTTCCCGTTGAGATCAGGAACAAGTCAAGGATGCCCTGTCTTACCACTCTTGTTCAATATAGTATTAGAAGTCCTAGCAACAGCAATGACAACAAAGAGAAATAAAATGTATCCAAGCTGGCAATGAAGAAGTCAAACTCTCTTCGCAGATGACATGATTCTTTATACGGAAAACCCAAAAGACTCCACCCCCAAACTACTAGAACTCATACAGCAATTCAGCAACGTGGCAGGATACAAAGTCAATGTACAGAAATCAGTGGCTTTCTTATACACTAACAATGAAAATACAGAAAGGGAAATTAGAGAATCAATTTCATTTACTATAGCACCAGAACCATAAGATACCTGGGAATAAACCTTTCCAAAGAGGTAAAGGATCCGTACTTGAGGAACTACAGAATACTCATGAAAGAAACTGAAGAAGACACAAAAAGATGAAAGACTATTCCATACTCTTGGTTCGGAAGAATAAACATTGTTAAATTGTCTATACTGCCTAGAGCAATCTATACTTTTAATGCCATTCTGATCAAAATTCCACCGGTATTCCTCAATGAGCTGGAGCAAATAATCCAAAAATTTGTATGGAATCAGAAGAGACTCTGAATCGCTAAGGAATTGTTGAAAAACAAAAATAAAACGGGGGCATCACATTACCTGATTTCAAGCTTTATTACAATGCTGTGACACCAAAAGAGCATGGTACTGACATTAAAACAGTGGAACAGAGTAGAGTGCCCAGATATGGACCCTCAACTCTATGGGCAAATAATCCTCGAGAAAACAGGAAAAAATATACAATGGAAAAAAGACAGTCTCTTCAATAAATGGTGCTGGGAAAACTGGACAGCTATGTGTAGAAGAATGAAACTCGACCATTCTCTAACACCGTACACAAAGATAAACTCAAAATGGATAAAAGACCTCAACATGAGACAGGAATCCATCAGAATCCTTCAGGAGAACATAGGCAGCAATCTCTTCGATATTAGCCACACAATCTTCTTTCAAGTTATGTCTCCAAAGGCAAAGGAAACAAAAGCGAAAATAAACCTTTCAGACTTCATCAAAATCAAAAGCTTCTGCACAGCAAAGGAAACAGTCAAAAAAACAAAGGTGCAACCCACGGAATGAGAGAAGATATTTGCAAATGACAGTGCAGAGAAAAGATTGATATCCAGGATCTATAATGAACTCCTCAAATTCAACATGCACAAAACAGACAATCATATCAAAAAATGGGCAGAAGATATAAACATAAACTTCTCCAATGAAGACATACAAATGGCTATCAGACACATGAAAAAAATGTTCATCATCACTAGCCCTCAGGGATATTCAAATTAAAACCACATTGAGATATCATGTTTCAGCAGTTAGAATGGTCATTAGCAAGACAGGAAACAACTTGTGTTGGAGGGGATATGGTTGGTGGGAATGTAAGTTGGTGCAGCCTCTTTGGAGAACAGTGTGGAGATGTCTCAAGAAATTAAAAATAGAACTTCCCTATGACCCTGCAATTTCACTTCTGGATATTTACCCCAAAGATACAGATGTCATGAAAAGAAGGGCCATCTGTACCCCAATGTGTACAGCAGCAATGGCCACGGTAGACAAACTATGGAAAGAACCAAGATGCCCTTCAACGGACGAATGGATAAGGAAGATGTGGTCCATATACACTATGTATGCATACCCAACTTTTTAGCAACATGGACGGGACTGGAAGAGATTATGCTGAGTGATATCAGTCAAGCAGAGAGTGTCAATTATCATATGGTTCACTTATTTGTGGAGCATAACAAATAGCATGGAGGACATGGGGAGTTAGAGAGAAGGGAGTTGGGGAAATTGGAAGGGGAGGTGAACCATAAGAGACTATGGACTCTATAAAACAATCTGAGGGGGTTGAATTGGCGGGTGGGTGGGAGGTTGGGGTACACAGGTGGCCGGTATTATAGAGGGCACGGATTGCATGGAGCACTGGGTTTGGTGAAAAAATAATGAATACTGTTATGCTGAAAATAAAAAATAATAATAATGATACGCACTTGAGTCCAGAGTGTTGTTTGAAATTAAGGTCGGCACAGGGAATTTGTACTTTGCTTCTAATCTTCAGGGTTTGAGCAACCGTGAAGGGCAGAGTTTTCTTTTGGGTGGTAAGCATACTCATCTGGTGTGGCACCAGAGGCCCCATCCTGGAAAGCATGTGGTCCAGGGCCTTGGGGACAGAAATTTGCAAATGCAAACTAGGTTTATGGTGAGGGCGGAGGCGATCACAGGCCCAATCTGCAGGCCTGGGTGCACCTCATAGTGTACTGAAATTAAGGTGTCATGGAGGCAGTATCACAGGCTTTTCTGTCTGGATTGTGTGTCTAGGATGGTCGCAAAATGTAGGGGAGTCTTCATTGGGCCACGGGAGATTCTTCATCTCTGGGCATTATGCCCAGCTCTCTAGAGTTTGGTGTCTCCGGGGAAAAGAAGACTGCTGTTTTCCGTCTCAGCAGATTCCCAAAAGAGGGATTTCAGAGACAGTTTCTGGGATTTTTCAGGGCCCCTGAACAACACGAATGAGGGTGAGGATTTGGCCCTAGGGACCTGGCAGGCCCGCCCTGTGTCCTTTCTGTCCAGCTACCAAGGGGGTTTGTTTGAAAGCGGGCTCACTCTGAGGGTCATAATGCCCAGGGCAGCTCACATGAGTGGCCGTGGTCTCATGGGCCATGCAGCTGGTTCCCACTCTGAGGGTTGGAAACCCATCTCAACAGCCAGGATTCCTGCCATGGGGAAGGAGGAGTACTCTTGTGCTTCAGGTTCCCCCATAAGCAGGGATTTGAGCTACAGTATGAAGGAGAGATGACTGAATATCCAGGTTGAGTATATGTGATGGCTTCTGGCCACAACAGGTCCCACTTGCAGGATATGGGGCAAACTGTCTGTGTGGCTGATTAGAGGTCGTGGCTCAGGATGTGTCAGACCAAGCCTGATTGCCCATGGTGGCCGATGATATTAGGGTACCGTCGAGGGCCATGCCGCTGTATCCTCATATGGAGTTTCTGGGCAGAATCACCAGGCACTTCTTCTTTCTGTTGGGCAGGCAAATTCTGCATTTTGTTACCAGATTCCCTATCAAGAGGCCTTGGGGATGGATGAAATTGAGGATGGAATTGTAAACACAAGCTACGGTTAAATTCAGTGCGAAGCAGAAGGCAGTTCCCGTGTGCAGTGGCTGATTCGAGATATCCAGCACCTGAGTAAGGGCAGATGTCTGAAGTTAGCTCACACTGTAGTTTGTGACTATGATGACCGACTAATGGAGTGGGGGCGCAAGATGCCATGGAAGATTTCCCACACTGTGGCTTGTGGGATGCTCCAAACAGCAAGGTTTCCTTGTACTGGACAGGGGGAGTCTGGTTTGTTGGCTCCAGGATCCCCATAGTGAAAGTTTGGGTAGCAGAGATCTCTCACATGGATGCCTGGAAAGCACACCTCCATTGACCATTGCAGCTGAGGAACAAAGCAGGTTCCATTGGTGGCTCTGGGGTGAAATTCCAAGCAGCCTGAGTTGACATGGAGTTCCATGCTGTTGGATCATAATGATGGTTTGTATCCAGGGAAACGTTAGAATGTTTGAGTGGTAGGGGCCATGCAGGATTCTCATCCACTGAGTCTTGGACATATCTACCAAGAGCAATGTTTTTTACTGGGGACAGGAGGGGTTCTGTTGTGTGGCTCACAGACCATATGTTGGAATATAAGTTGGTTTTGGAAAAAAGGCCTCTGGGGACAGGCGCCTGAAAATATAAGCTATGGTATCAATGAAGTCTTATGGGCATGTCAGGTTCAGTCATCTGACTCAGGGCCTTTGACGTGGATATCTGCCTGGAAATAGGTGCTCATGGTGTATCAGAATGCGCATTTGGGTCCAGAGTGTTCCTCAGAATTGAGGTGTGCTCAGGGGTTTTGCATATTGCTACTAAACTTCAGGGTTTGGGCAACAGTGAAGGGCAGAGTTTCCTTTGAGTACGTAGGCACAATCATCTGGTTTGGCTCCAGAGACCCCATCCTGGAGGGCTTCTGGTCCAGGGCTTTGGGAATTAGGGTTAATGTGAGGGCCAAGTTGATCACAGGCCCGACATGCAGGCCCGAGGGCAGCTCATAGTGTACTGAAATTACACTATCATGGAGGCGGTGGTGCAGGCTTTTCTGTCAGGTATGTGTCCAAGACAGTCACAAAAGGTAGGGGTGGCTTCATGAGGCCATGGTAAATTCTTCGTCGCTAGGGATTCTTCTCAGCTCCCAAGTGTTTTGTGTCTCTGGGAGAAAGGAAGACTGCTGTTTTCTGTCTCAGGGCACCCCCAAAAGAGGGATTAGAGACAGGTTCTTGGTCTGGTCGCCAGGAAAACATGAACGATGGTGAGAATTTGGCCCTAGGGATCTGGAAGCCCCACTCTGCGGGCTCCTGGGCCAGGTTCCGAGGGGGTTTGTTTGAAAGCAGACTCCCACTGACGATCACAATGACTGTTTGTGCCCAGGGCGGCTCCCATGAATGGCCATGGTCTCATGGGCCATGCAGCTAGTTCCCACTCTGAGGGTTAGACACCCATCCCATCAGCCAGGTTTCCTGCCATCAGAAAGGAGGACTCATTCTGTGCTTCAGGTTACACCATAGGCAGGGATTTGAGATTTGAGCTACGGTCTGGGGACAGATGCCTGAATACCCAGGTTGTGTAGAGATGATGGCTTCGGGTCATGGCAGGTCCAGCTGCAGGATATGGGGCCCACTCTCTGCGTGGCTGACTGGAGGTCGTGGCTCAGGCTGTGTCAGACAGAGTCTTAGTGCCCATGGCAGCCTATTTATTATGGTGCTGTCGAGGGTCATGCAGGTGGTTCCTCATGTGGGATTTCTGGTCAGACTCACCAGCCACTTCTTCTTTCTGTGGGGCATGCAGAATGCTGTGTTATGGCTCCAGAATTCCCTATCAAGAGGGCTTGGGGACCAGGAAGTTGAGGATGGAATTGTAAACACAAGCTATGGTTCAATTCAGTGACAAACAGAAGGCACTTCCAGTTTGCAGTGGCTGATTCGAGACATCTAGCTCCTGAATAAGGGCAGATGTCAGATGTTTGCTCATGCAGGAGATTGTGTCTATGATGACCAAGAAATGGAGCAATGGCATCAAGAAGCCATGGAGGACTTCCCACACTGGGGCTTGTGAGATGCTCCAAACAGCAAGGTCTCCTTCAACCAGACAGAGGAGTCTGGTTTGTTTGCTCCAGGGTCCCCAATATGGAAAGGTTGGGTAGCAGAGTACTCCCTCATGGATGACTGGAAAGCACACCTTCATTGACCATTGTAGTTGAGGAACATGGCAGGTTCGATCTGCTGGCCCTGGAGCCAAGTTCCAAGGGGGCTGAGTTGACATGGAGTTTCATGCTGTTGGATCACAATGCTGGTTTGTATCCAGGGAGACGTTAGAAAGTTGGGGTGGTCAGGGGCCATGCAGGATTCTCCTACACTGAGTCTTGGACACAGCTACCAAGAGCAAGGTATCTTTCTGGGAACAGCAGGGGTTCTGTTGTGTTTCTCAGGGACCAGATGTTGGAATATAAGTTGGTATTAGAGAACAGGCCTCTCAGGATGGGCGCCTGAAAACCTAAGCTAGGGTCAATGAAGTCCTTGGTGTATGTCAGATTCAAACTTCTACTCAGGGCTTTTGACTTGAATGTCTGCCTGGAGACAAGTGCTCATTGTGTGTCAGAATGTGCATTTGGTTCCAGAGCTTTCTTTGAATTTGAGGTGGGCTCAGGGGCTTTGTACTTTGCTCCTAATCTTCAGGGTTTGGGCAACAGTGAAAGGCAGAGTTTCCTTTGGGAGGGTAGTCACAGTCTTCTGGTGTGGCACCAGAGGCCCAAGTCTGGATGGCATGAGGGCAGGATTTTGGAGACAGAAATCTGCCAATGCGAACTAGGGTTAGGGTCAGGCCCGAGGTGATCACAGCCCTGATCTGTAGGATCTGAGGGCAGCTCATTGTGTAGTGAAATTAAGGTATCATGGAGGCGGTGGGTAGACTTTTCTGTCTGGATTGTGTGTCCAGAACGGTGGCCAAATGTAGGGATGGCTTCATGGGGCCATGGAACATTCTTCATCTCTGGGGTTTCTGCCCAGCTCCCAAGAGTTTGTGTCTCTGGGGGAAGGGAAGACTGCTGTTTTCCGTCTCAATGGATCCCCACTAGAGCGATTCCAGAGACAGTTTCTGGGTCTCAGCGCCAGAAAACACCACCAAGTGTGAAGATTTGCCTCTAGGCACCTGGAAGGCCCACTCTGCCGGCTCCTGGTCCAGCTACCATGGGGGTTTGTTGGAAAGCAGGCTCATGCTGAGGATCACAAAGCCTGTTTGTGCCCAGGGCGGCTCCCATGTGTGGTCGTGGTCTCATGTCCATGCAGCTGGTTCCCACTCTGAGGGTGAAACACCCATCTCACCAGCCAGATTTCCTGCCATTAGGAAGGAGGTGTACCCTTGTTCTTCAGGTTCCCTCATAGGGTAGGATTTGAGCTAAGTGCTAGGCACAGATGCCTGAATATCCAGGTTGAGTAGAGATGACGGCTTTGGGCCACAACAAGTCCCATCTGTAGTATATGGGACCCACTGTCTGGGTGGCTGACTAAAGATCGTGGTGCAGGCTGTGTCAGACAGAGCCTTAGTTCCCATGGTGGCCTATGACATTAGGGTGTCGTCGAGGGCCCTGCAGGTGGATCCTCATGTGGGGTTACTGGGCAGACTTACCAGGCTATTCTTCTTTCTTGTGGCAGGCAGAATGCTGCGTTGTGGCTACAGAATTTCCTATCAAGAGTGTTTGTGGACCAGGAGCATGAGGATGGAATGGTAAACACACGCTAATGTTAAATTCAGTGCCAAGCGAAAAACAGTTCCAATGTGCAGTGGCTGATTGGAGATATCCAACACCTGAGTAAGGGCGGATGTCAGATGTTTGCTCACACTGGAGTTTTTGTCTATGATGACCAACAAATGGAGGGGTGGCGTCAAGAGGCAATGGAGGATTTACCACGCTAGGGCTTCTGAGATGATCCAAACAGCAAGGTTTCCTTCTACCAGACAGGGGGAGTCTGTTTTTTTTTTCCTCCAGGGTCCCCCATGAGGGAACTTTGTGTAGCAGAGCACTCCCTCATGGATTCCTGGAAAGCACACCTGCATTGACCATTGCAGCTGAAGAACATGGCAGGTTTGTTGTGGTGGCTATGGGGTGTAGTTCCAAGGCCTTGAGTTGACATGGAGTCTCATGTAAATTGGGCACAATGCTGGTTTGTTACCAGGGAGATCTTAGAATGTGCTGGTGGCTAAGGGGCCATGCAGAGTTCATCTACCCTGACAGTTTGACACAGGTCCAAGAGCAAGTCTTTCTTCTGGGGACACTAGATGTTCTTTTGTGGGGCTCAGGGATGACATGTTTTATCATAGGTTGGTATTCCAGAACAGGTCACTGAGGACAGGTGCCTGAAAACCTCATCTAGGGTTCCAATGAGGTCCTAGGGACATGTCAGTGTAAAACTTCTGACTCAGGACCATTGACATGGCTTCCTGCCTGGATGTAGGTGATGAGGGTGTATCAGACTGGGCATTGCATTCAGAGGGTTCACCAATATGCTGATTGGCTCAGGGGCCTTACAGGTTTCTCCTAATCTGGAGGGGTTGGGCAATTGTGACTGTCAGAGCTTCCATGGGGATGGCAGGCACAGTCCTCTGGTGTGGCTCCAGAGACACCATCCTGGAGGCAGGTGAGCCATGGTTTTGGGAATGAAGTCTTCAAACACAAATTCCGGTTAGGGTTAGTGGCACGGTGATCACAGGCCCAATGCATAGACCTTGAGGGCAGCTTGTGAGGAATTGTTATTAGGGTGACTCAAAGGCGGTAGCACAGGCTTTTCTATCTGAATTGTGTGTCCAGGATGGCCTCGGAATACAGGTGTGATCTCATGGGTCCATGGGATATCATGACAGGGTTGCCCACTCTCTCCACTCTTATTCAACATAGTATTTGAAGTCCTAGCAACAGCAATCAGACAACAAGGAGAAATAAAATGTATCCAAATTGGCAATGAAGAAGTCAAACTCTCTCTTCACAGATGACATACTTTATATGGAAAACCCAAAAGACTCCACCCCAAAACTACTAGAACGCATACAGCACTTCAATAATGTGGGAGGATACAAAATCTTTGTACAAAAATCAGTGGTTTTCTTATCCTTTAACAATGAAAATACAGAAAGGGAAATTAGAGAATCAATTCCATTTACTAC
Organism: Mustela nivalis; assembly: GCF_964662115.1. Taxonomy (NCBI): domain Eukaryota; kingdom Metazoa; phylum Chordata; class Mammalia; order Carnivora; family Mustelidae; genus Mustela; species Mustela nivalis. The sequence goes on along the minus strand of NW_028135735.1, from coordinate 160,900 downwards.
AGCTCCAAAACCATAAGATACCTGGGAATAATCCAAACCAAAGTGATAAGCAATCTATACTCAGGGAACTACAGAACACTCATGAAATAAATGGAAGAAAACCATAAAGATGGAAGACCATTCCATACTCGTGGATCAGAAGAATAAACAGTCTTTAAAAGTCTATACAACCTAGAGAAATCTATCCTTTTAATGCCATTCTGATCAAAATTCCTCCGGTATTTTTCAAAGAGCTGGAGCAAACAGAAGCCTAAAATTGGTGTGGAATCAGAGGAGATCCCGTATTGCTAAGGAAATGGCAAAAAGGAAAGAACAAAACTGGGTGCACCCTGTTGCCTGGTTTCAAGGGTTACTACAAAGCTGTGACCACCAAGACAGCAGGGGACTGGCATAAAAACAGGCCATTAGACCAGTGTAACAGAGTAGAGAGCTCAGATATGGACCATCAATCTATAGTCAAATAATTTTCAAGAAAGCAGGAAAAAATATACAAAGGAAAAAAAAAGTCTTTTCAATAAATGCTGCTGAGAAAATTGGGACAGCTTTGTGTAGATGAATGAAACTAGACCATTCTCTGACACCATACACAAAGAGAAACTCGAAATGGATAAAAGACCTCAACCTGAGGCAGGAATCCATCAGAATCTTGGAGGAGAAAATAGGCAGAAACCTCTTCAACATTGGCCATAGCAACTTCTTTCAAAATGTGTCTCCAAAGGCAAAGGAAAAAAATGTGAAGATGAACGTTTGGGACTTTATAAAGATCAAAAGCTTCTACACAGCAAAGGAAACAGTCAACAAAACAATGAGGCAACCCACGGAATTCGAGTAGATATTTGCAAATGACAGTACTGACAAAACCTTTTATCCAGGATCTATAAAGAATTCCTGAAACTCAACACACACAACACAGATAATCCTATTAAAAAATGGGCAGAAGATACAAAGAGACATTTCTCCAATGAAGACATACAAATGGCTATCAGACACATTAAAAAATGTTTGTCATCACTAGCCATCAGGGAGATGCAAACTAAAACCACATTGAGATATCACCTTACACCAGTTAGAATGGCCTTAGAAAGATAGGAATCAACATGTGTTGGAGAGGATGTAGAGAAAGGGGAACCCTCTTACACTGATGGTGGGAAAGCAAGTCGGTGCTGCCACTCTGGAGAACAGTGTGGAGATTACTCAAGAAATTAAAAATAGAACTTCCCTAAGACCCTGCAATTGCACTACTGGGTATTTACCCCCAAAGAAACAGATGGAGTGAAAAGAAGGGCCATCTCTACCCCCAAATTTATAGAAGCAATGTCCATGGTCGTCAAAGAGTGGATAGAACCAAGATGCCCTTCAATGGATGATTGGATAAGGAATATGTGGTCCATATACACTACGGAGTATTAGGCCTCCATCAGAAAGGATGAATACCTAACATATGTAGCTACATGAATGGGATTGGAAAAGATTATGCTGAGTGAAATAAGTTAAATAAGTCAAGCAGAGAGAATCAATTATCATAAGGTTCCACTTATGTATGGAGCATAACAAATAGCATGGAGGACAAGGGGAGTTAGAGAGGAAAAGGGAGTTTGGGGAAATTGGAAGGGGAGGTGAACCATGAGAGACTATGGACTCTGAAAAACAATCTTAGGGTTTTGAAGTGGCGGGGGTGTGGGAGGTTGGGTACCAGGTGGTGGGCATTATAGAGAGCACAAATTGCATGGAGCACTGGGTGTGGTGAAAAAATAATAAGTACTTTTTTTCTGAAAATAAATCAATTGGAAAAGAAAAAAAAAAGCAAATGGGGGCATCACATTTCCTGATTTTAAGCTTTACTACAAAGCTATGATAACCAAGACAGCATGGTACTGGCAAAAAAATAGACATATAGACCAGTGGAACAGAGTAGAGAGCCCTGATATGGACCCTCAACTCTATTGTCAAATAATCTTAGACAAAACAGGAAAAAATATACAGTGGAAAAAAGACAGTCTCTTCCATAAATGGTGCAGAGAAAACTGGGCAACTATACGTAGAAGAATGAAACTGGACCATTGTCTTACACCGCACACAAAGATAAACTCAAAATGGATAAAAGACCTCAATGTGAGACAAAATCCATCAGAATCATAGAGGAGAATATAAGCAGTAATCTCTTCGATGTCAGCCACAGCAACTTCTTTCAAGATATGTCTCCAAAGGGAAAGGAAACAAAAGCCAAAATAAACTTCTGGGACTTCGTCAAAATCTAAACCTTCTGCATAGCAAAGGAAACAGTCAACAAAACAAAGAGCAACCCAAGGATTGCGAGAAGATACTTGCAAATGACAGGACAGACAAATGGTTGATATCCAGGACCTATAAAGAACTCCTCAAACTCAACACACACAAAACAGACAATCATATTTTAAAAATGGGCAGAAGATATGAAGAGACACTTCTCCAATGAAGACATACAAATGGCTATCAGACACATGAAAAAAAAAAGGTTCATCATCATTAGCCATCAGACTGATGCACATTAAAACCGCATTGAGATACCACCTTACACCAGTTAGAACAGCCAAAATAAGCAATACAGGAAACAACATGTGTTGGAGAGGATGTGGAGAAAGGGAAACCCTCTTACACTGTTGGTGGGGATGCAAGTTGGTGCAGCTACTTTGGAAAACAGTGTGGAGATTCCTCAAGAAATTAAAAACAGAGCTATCCTATGACCCTGCAATTGCACTACTGGGTATTTACCCCAAAGATACAGATGGAGTGAAACGAAGGGTCATCTGTACCCCAATGTTTATAGCAGCAATGGCCATGGTCAACAAACTGTGGAAAAAACGAAGATGAACTTCAAAAGATGAATGGATAAGGAAGATGTAGTCCATATACACAATGGAGTATTATGCCTCCATCAGAAAGGTTGAATACCCAAATTTTGCAGCAACATGGACAGGACTGAAAGAGATTATACTTAGTGGAATAAGATAAGCAGACAGAGTCAGTTATCATATTGTTTTACTTAAGTGTGGAGCATAAACAATACCATGGAGGACAAGGGGAGATGGAGAGGAGAAGGGAGTTGAGGGAAACTGGAAGCGGAGGTGAACCATGAGAGACTATGGACTCTGTAAAAGAATCTGAGGTCTTTGCATGGGTTGGGTGGGAGTTTGGGGGAACCAAGTGGTGCTTATTAGAGATGGTATGGAGTGCATGGAACACTGGGAGTTGTACTAAAACATTGAATATGGTTACACTGAAAATAATTAAAAAAATTAAACAGTTGTATGCCAATATGCTAAGCAAACTTTGTGAAATAGATGCATTTTTAGAAAAGTATAATCCCAAAATTGAACCGGGAAGAAATTCACTACATAAATAGACTTTTACCCAGTAACAAGATTGAAGCAGTGTTCAAAAACCTCCCAATACACAAGAGCCCAGGACTTGATGGATTCACAGGAGAAATCTACCAGACTTTAATAGAAGAAATAACATGTCTTCTCCTGAAGCTCGTTCCAAAAATTAAGCAGAAAGAAAACTTCCAGACCCTTTTTATGAAGGCAGCATTACCCTGCTCCACAAACCAGGCAAAGACCTCACCAAAAGGAGAATTTCAGACCAATATCACTGATGAATATGGATACTAAGATTCTCAACAAGATCCTAGCTCACAGGATCCAACAGTACATTCAAAAGATGATCCACCATGACCAGGTGGGATCTATCCCTGGGTTGCAAGGATGGTTCAGCATTCACAAATCAATCAATGTCATAGAACAAATTATGAAGCGTGGAGAGGAGAACCACATGGTCCTCTCCATTGAAGAAGAAAAAGCATTATACAAAATCCAGCATCCGGTCCTGATTAAAATGCTTCAAATTATAGGGATAGAGGGAACATTAGTCAACTTCATAAAATGTCTATGAAAAACCCACAGTGAATATTATCCTCGATGGGTAATAGCTGACAGGCTTCCCTTTGAGATCAGGAACATGACAAGGATGCCCACTCTCACCACTCTTGTTCTACAAACTATTTGAAATCCTAGCAACAGCAATCAGACAACAATGAGAAATAAAAGGTATCCAAATTGGTAATGAAGAAGTCAAACACTCTCTCCTCACAGATGACATAATTTATATGGAAAACTCAAAACACCCCACCTCCAAACTACCAGAACTCATACAGCAACTCAATAATGTGGCAGGATACAAAATCATTGTACAGAAATCAGTGGCCTTCTTCTACATTATCAATGAAAATACAGAAAGGGACATTAGAGAATCAATTCCATTTACTACAGCACTGAAACCATAAGATACCTGGGAATAAACCATACCAAAGAAGTAAAGGATTTTTCTTGAGGAACTACAGAACACTCATGAAAAAAATTGAAGAAAACAAAAAAGACAGAAGACCATTCCATGCTCAAGGATCAGAAGAATAAACATTGGTAAAATGGATAAAAGACCTCAATGTAAGACAGGAATCCATCAGAACCCTAGAGGAGAACATTGGCAGTAATCTCTTCTATATCAGCCACAGCAACTTATTTCAAGATATGTCTCCAAAGGCAAAGGAAACAAAAGCCAAAATAAACTTTTGGGACTTCATCAAAATCAAAAGCTTCTGCACAGCAAAGGAAAAAGTCAAAAAAACAAAGATGCAACCCATGGAATGTGATAAGATATTTGCAAATAACAGTACAGACAAAAGGTTGATATCCAGGATCTATAATGAACTCCTCAAACTCAACACATAGGAAATAGGCAAACATATCAAAAAATGGGCAGAAGATATGAACAGACAATTCTCTAATGAAGACATACAAATGGCAATCAGACACATGAAAAAATGTACATCATCACTAGCCCTCAGGGTGATTCAAAATAAAACCACAGTGAGATATCACCTTACACCAGTTAGAATTGCCAAAGTTAACAAAACAAGAAACAACATGTGTTGGAGAGGATGTGGAGAAAGGGGAATCCTTTTACACTGTTGGTGGGATTGCAAGTTGGTGCAGCCTCTTTGGAGAACAGTGTGGAGATTCCTCAAGAAATTAAAAACAGAACTTCCCTATGACCCTGCAATTGCACTCCTGGGTATTTACCCCAAAGATACAGATGTCGTGAAAAGAAGGGCCATCTGTACCCTAATGTTTATAGCAGCAATGGCCATGGTCGCCAAACTATGAAAGAACCAAGATGCCCTTCAACGGACGAATGGATAAGGAAGATGTGGTCCATATACACTATGGAGTATTATGCCTCCATCAGAAAGGATGAATACCCAACTTTTGTAGCAGCATGGACGGGACTGGAAGAGATTTTGCTGAATGAAGAAAGGCAGAGAGAATCAATTATCATATGGTTTCACTTATTTGTGGAGCATAACAAATATCATGGAGAACAAGGGGTCTTAGAGAGGATAAGGGAGTTTGGGGGAATTGGAAGGGGAGGTGAATCATGAGAGACTATGGACTCTGAAAAACAACCTAGGGGTTTGAAGTGGCGGGGGGGTGGGATCTTGGGGTACCAGGTGGTGGGTATTATAGAGGGCACAGATTGCATGGAGCACTGGGTTGGTGAAAAAAATAATGAATACTGTTTTTCTGAAAATAAAGAAATTAATTTAATTAAAAAAAACATTGTTAAAATGTTATACTGGAGACAAGATGGCAGAGAAGTAGGAGGAGGCTCCCTTTCAACCTGAACCCTACTTCTATTGAACTCCACTCACCGACAAAATCAGCCTGAGACCCGAATTATACACATCTGGATCTCTACCAGAGCAGAAAACGCCAGTGGGCAGGTAAAGCAGAGTGGGAAAGTCGGACTGATATCGGAAGATAAACAAAAGTGGGAGGGTGCTACCAGAGGTGACCCACTGGAAAGTAATATCCCAATACGAGAGTGCCCTGCGTCTGGGGACCAGCATTATCTCAGAAGTATGGTAGAAAGCACTCAAGAAGAGCAAGGGATCACTGGGAAGAAATTGCAGGAATCGGGGTGTTAGGGTCAGGGGCTTAAGTCCCCAGACCCAGGACAACCACCCCGGGTGCAGAGCCAGAAAGAGTGCGGCAGAGAAACCAGGTCTTGGTCCCTGAACCACCAGCAAGCTCGCCTGAGAGCGTGTGGCTCCCAGCTCCCATGAGGGGCTGGGAGCCTCGCCAGCCAACAGAAGCACAGCTTTTTTGCAGTCCCCATGCAAGTGCCCTGCCATGCCATCAGAGTCCGAGTCATGCCCTGCGCCCTCCAGAGAGAGAGGTGGCACAGGCACCAGCCTGGTGCTCTCGGACCTGGAAATACCAGGCACTCCCAGCTTGTGCCAGGGGGAAAATCTCAGTTTGCGATTGCTGCTTGGAACTTCTCTGGCAGTCTGGAGCTGCCCAGACAGCGGCCACTGCTGTGGTTTTGGTACAAGCAAAAAATCTTGAGTCCCCAGGGACCGCGACTGGGAACCTGCTCTGCCAGTGTTGAAGGGGGATTTTATTTGGGCTCTTCGGACAGATTGAGGCTTCTCTCTGAGACGAAGGACAGGGTACAGTTTGCTTTCCTCTAAACCTACAAAAACCATCAAAAGCCCTCAAGGCAAGAGAAAAACAAAAGTGAACAAATATAAAAACCTCCAGAGAACAAAAGCCTGAAAAAAACAGTTTCCTAAGAGCACACCCCCTTGAGGGGGGTGGGAGGACTTAACTCAGAGAACATCATTGACTGAAATCCCACGTGGCAGGCCCCTGCCCCAGAAAACCAACCGGGAAAGGAAAAAAAAAAAAGACAACAAGAGATCAACCACCACTACTTCATAGGACAATTTTTATTATTAATTTGTTCCCACTATCCTGGCTCATTTTATTAAAGATAATTTTTTATTATTATATAGAAAATTTTTTAACCTATTTACCGTCACAGTGAGATGTCCAGTACATCAAATTCCATAATAACCTTCTAACCTGAACTTTTTGATACATACACCTGTGTTTTCCTTTTGCATTTCTGTTTTTTAAATTTATTTTTTTTAATTTTAGTTTAGTTTAGTCTAGTTTATTCCTTTTTTTAATTTTTATTTTCTAATATTCATATAGAATTAAACTTCAAGGTAATCCCCTTTTCCCAATCAAAGCCACCCCTATAGGTAAAACAATTCCTAATCCCCATTTATCTTAGGAAAGTGGAGTCTTTAACAAATACATCAAGATACATCCGGAAAAAAAAAAACAAAAAAAACAAAAAACAAAAAACCTTCCTCACCCACACTGAGAATTTACAACCACTCTACAATCTTTTTCTTCCACCAGTATTTCTGTGTTGTTTTTTATTTATATATTTGACAAAGAGAGATCACAAGTAGGCAGAGAGGCAGGCAGAGAGAGAGAGAGAAGAAAAAGCAGGCTCCCTGCTGAGCAGAGAGCCCGATGTGGGACTTGATCCCAGGACCCTGAGATCATGACCTGAGCCTAAGGCAGCGGCTTAACCCACTGAGCCACCCAGGCGCCCCTATTTCTGTGTTTTTGTGTTTGTCCTGATAGTATATAAATCTTACACTCAGGGTTCTTTCTGATGAGGTTATTCCTTTATTTTTATTTATATATGCAAATATATATATATATATATATATATATATAATTTTCTCTTCTCATATACTTTTATCAGTCTTTTTGTTTGTCTGTTTTTGTTTGTAAACTTCATAAATCTTACCTTGGAACCCATTTGGGCTGAACCTTCTCTTTTATCTCACCTTTCATTCTTGACTCTCTCCCTCTCTCTTTTTTTCTTTTTTTTAACCTCAGGTGTCCCAACAAATGAGATATTCCAGAGTAGAACCCTGGGGAGGGGCGACTGGACAATCAGAAATCTGGTTAAAAATTGGGGCCTAGGGACATGTCAAGCCCATTATAACACCTAATGGTCCAGCCACTGAGAGGACTTACTAGAGGACAGGAATCATGCTGAGGGTCACAATGCGTGTGTATGCCCTCGTCGCACTCAAGAATGGGCGGGGCCTCAGGGTGAATGCTGGTTTCTCCTACACTGAACTTTGGACAACATGCCAACCACAAGGGTTCTTGCCATGGGTAAGGTGAAGTTCTGATTTCTGCATCACACTCACCCCTGGGCAGTGATTGGAGATAAGGTCTCGGTTCTGTAGCCTGAAACCTGAGGTAGGGAAGAGGTGATGACCTAAGGCCATGGCGGGTTTTATGTGCTCAGTGTGCGGTCAACTTTTTGGGTGTTGGTCAGGAGGTCCGGGCTCAGGTTGTGTTCGACAGTGCATTAGTGCCCAGGTTAGACTATATAATTTGGGTAAAGTCGAGTGCTGTGTAGGTGGATCCTCATTTATGATGCCTGGGCAGCTCATGAGGCAATAATTTTTTTTTCTATAGGGCAGGCAGTGTGCTGCATTGTGGGTCCGGAATTGCCAAACTTGAGGGCTTCGGGGCCAGGAGTGTGAGGACGGAAGTCTGAGAAGACAAGCCAGACTTGGGTTACAGGGCGAGGGCACGGGAGGTACCCTCTGCAGATCTGAACCAATATCTCATGCATCTGAAGTCAGGGCGAGGATCAGACATTGGCTCAGGTTGGAGTTTCTCTGCATGACGGCCGCTTCATGAAGAGAGCGGAATCTCGAGGCCATTGAGGTTTTCCCACGTTGGGAGTTGTGGGATGCCCCCTTCAAGGATTCCTTCTGCGGGACAATTGAGACCTGATGGACAGCTCCAGGACATCCCATACGGAATGACTCCAGAGCACCGTTCGCGGATGGATGCCTGGGAAGCCCGCCTCGCATTCCAATTGTCTCCTAGCAAGAAGACAGTTTAGATCTGATGGCTCTGCCGGAGCAACCGGGGTGGCTGAGTTGAAATGGACTTTCCTGAGGATGGGTCCTACTGTGTTTTTGTGTCCATGAGGGCCTTGGAATGGGGCGGTGGCACCGGGACCCTGAAGTACTCTCCTAAGCTTTGGACATGGCTCCCATGCACAGGTTTCCTTGTGGAGACGAGATGAGTTCTGATGGGTGACTCAGGAAAACCCCTATGCTCGTATTGGAATCAGGCTTTTGAGGACACATGCGTGTAACCCAAAGCAATGGATCCTATAATGGCCTAGGTTCTGTCTGGTTCAATCTTCTTCTCTGGGGACATCCATCTATGGTATGAGTGGAGGTCGATTATCAGCTGTTGTCAGACAGCCCTTGTTTGTTCCGGGCGACCTACACTATTGGGATGGCCTCAGGGACTTTGGAGGTTTCTCCTAATTTGTACGATTTTGGACCATGGAATGGGCAGAATTTTCATGGATTGGTAGGCACAGTCCTAATGTGTGGCTTCAGGGGCAACCTGGAGGGTGTGTGGCCCAAGACGTTGAGGACAGAAGTCTGAAAACACAAACTCAGCTTAGGTTTGGGGATGTAGGTATGGCAGGCCCGATCTACAAACCATGAGAAGAACTCTTCAGGATATGAAGATAGTGCAAGTCTGAGGCGCTTGCTCAGGCCTTTGTCTCTGGATTTTGTATCAGCGATGGCCGTGGAATGTTGGGGAGGCCTCATGGCCATGGACGAATCTACCTCTCTGAGGATTTGGCCCGATTCCCAATTGCTTTTCATCAATCTGTGGGATGGGAGGACTCATTTCAGTTTTGTTACCTCAGGTGTCCGACCAAAAGAGGAATTCCAAAGCCAAGCCGTGGAGAAGACTGAAGGGACAACCCAAACTATGGTTAAAAATTGGGACCTAGGGGCATGGCAAGCCCAATATGCTATCTCTTCATCCAGCCATTGAGTGGCCTTACTTGAGGACTGGGCTCAGCCTGAGGTTCACAATGTGTGTTTGTGACCAATGTGGCCCGCGAGCATGGGCGTGGCCTCATGGGCCACACTGGTTTCAACGACACTGAACGTTGGACAACATGCCAACCACAAGGTTTCTTGCCATGGGGAAGGAGTTCTGATCTCTGCATCACCTTCAACCCTGCGCAGTGATTGGAGATAAGGTCTAGGTTCTGAAACCTGAAAACCGAGGTTGGGAAGAGATGACGACCTAAGTCCACGGCGGCTCGATGTGCTCAGTGTGCGGCCAGCTATCTGGGAGGGTCCAGGGGGTCCCGGCTCAGGCTGTGTCAGAAAGGGCATTAGTGCCCTGGTCAGCCTATGTATTTGGGGTACAGCCAAGGTCGGTGCAGGTTGATCCTCATTTGCGGTTACTGGGTTGCCCCAGAGGACAAAGTTTTTCTTCTGGTTGGCAGGCAGAGTGCTGCATTGCAGTTCTGGTTTGCCAAACTGGAGGGCTTGTGGGCCAGTAGTCTGACGAAAAAAGTCTGAGAACACAAGCTAGGCTTAGGTTTCAGGGTGAGGCCATGGCAGGCAAAATTTACAGACCTGAATCGAGATCTCGTGCATCTGAAGTCAGGGCGAGGATCAGACGATCGCTCAGTTTGGAGTTTCTGTCCCTGATGGACGCTTCATGAATGGGGGGGCATCACGAGGCCTTGGGTGTTTTCCCACGATGGGAGTTGTGAGAAGCTCCAAACTGCAGAGAGTCTTCTGCAGGACAATTGAGACCTGTTGTTTGGCTCCAGGCCAATGATTCTGAGCAGGGTCCTAAAGATGGATGGCTGGGTAGCCCACATCGCTTTCCAATTGTCTCCTAGCAACAAGACAGGTTAGAACTCCTGGATCTGTGGGGAGCAACCGAGGACGCTGAGTTGAAATGGACACCCCTGGGGATGGGTCCTAATGTGCTTTTGTGTCTATGGAGACCTTGGAATGAAGCGGTGGCACTGGGGCCCTTAAGGGTTCTCCTAAACAGAGGCTTTGACACAGCTCCAACGTGCAAGTTTCCCATGTGTAGATGAGATGTTTTCTGATGGGTGAGTCAAGAAACAGCTAGATGCTGCTTTAGAAATCCAGGCCTCTGAGGAGAGATGCCTGGAAACCAAATCAATGGATCTGATTAGTGCCTAGGGGCCTGTTCTTTCCTTTTTACCTCTGGGGACATCTGTCTATGGGTCTGAGTGCAGGTAGGTGCTCAGTTGGGCTCAGATTGCCCCTGTTTTTCCTGGGAAGCCACCACTATTGAGATGCATCAGGGACTTTGGAGGTTTATCCTATTAGAAGGGTTGTGGCCATTGGAATGGGCACACACAATTCCCTTGGAGAGGGCAAGTACAGTCCTGAGGTTTGGCTCCAGGGGCCTGAGCCTGTAGGTTGTGTAGGCCAGGGCTGTTTGGACAGTTGTCTGAAAACACAAACTCGGCTTATGTTTCAGGTCATAGGTACGGCAGGACTGATCTACAGACCATGAGGAGAACACATCGGGATTGAATGAAGGGCGAGTGTTAGGCTCTTGCTCAAGTTTTTGTCTCTGGATATCGTGTCACTCATGGTCGTGGAATTTCTGGGTGACTTCATGGGAAATGGACGAGTCTTACTCTCTGGTGGTTTGGCCCCGTCCAAAGAGTTTGGGGTCATTCTGTGGGCTGGAAGAAGTCTGTTTTTTTTTTTTTTTTGTTTTGTTTTATTTTTTAACCTCAGGTGTCCCACCAAATGAGGATTCCAGAGTAGAGCCCTGGGAGGGGCGACTGGACAATCAGGAATCTGGTTAAAAATTGGGGCCTAGGGACATGTCAAGCCCATTATGACTTCTAAAGGTCCAGCCACTGAGAGGACTTACTAGAGAACAGGACTCATGCTGAGGGTCTCAATGCGTGTGTATGCCCTCCTAACACGCAAGAATGGGCGGGGCCTCAGGGTGAATGCTGGTTTCTCCTACACTGAACGTTGGACAACGTGCCAACCACAAGGGTTCTTGCCATGGGTAAGGAGGAGTTCTGATTTCTGCATCACACTCACTTCTGGGCAGTGATTGGAGATAAGGTCTCGGTTCTGAAGCCTGAAAACTGAGGTAGCGAAGAGATGATGACCTAAGGCCATGCTGGGTTTTATGTGCTCAGTGTGCGGTCAGCTTTCTGGGTGTTGGTCAGGAGGTCCGGGCTCAGGTTGTGTTCGACAGTGCATTAGTGCCCAGGTTATACTATATAATTTGGGTAAAGTCGAGTGCTGTGTAGGTTTATCCTCATTTAAGGTGCCTGGGCAGCTCATGAGGCAATAATTTTTTTTCTAGAGGGCAGGCAGAGTGCTGCATTGTGGGTCCGGATTTGCTAAACTTGAGGGCTTTGGGGCCACGAGTGTGAGGACGGACGTCTGAGAAGACAAGCTAGACTAGGGTTTTAGGCCGAGGGCACGGCAGGTAACCCCTGCAGATCTGAACCAATATCACATGCATCTGAAGCCAGGGCGAGGATCAGACGTTGGCTCAGGTTGTATTTCTGAGCATGACGGCCGCTTCATGAATGGAGTGGAATCTCGAGGCCATTGAGGTTTTCCCACGTTGGGAGTTGTGGGATGACCCCTTCAAGGATTCCTTCTGCGGGACAATTGAGACCTGTTGGACAGCTCCAACATCCCATATGGAATGACTCCAGAGCACCGTTCGCGGATGGATGCCTGGGAAGCCCGCCTCGCATTCCTATTGTCTCCTAGCAACAAGACAGTTTAGATCTGATGGCTCTGCGGGAGCAACCGCGGTGGCTGAGTTGAAATGGACTTTCCTGAGGATGGGTCCTAATGTGTTTTTGTGTCCATGAGGGCCTTGGAAGAGGGCGGTGGCACCGGGAACCTGAAGTACTCTCCTAAGCTTTGGACATGGCTCCCATGCACAGGTTTCCTTGTGGAGACGAGATGAGTTCTGATGGGTGCCTCAGGAAAACCCCTATGCTCGTATTGGAATCAGGCTTTTGAGGACACATGCCTGTAACCCAAAGCAATGGATCCTATTATGGCCTAGGGTCCTGTTTGGTTCAATCTTCTTCTCTGGGGACATCCATCAATGGTATGATTGGAGGTAGATTATCAGCTGGTGTCAAACAGCCCTTGTTTGTTCCGGGCGACCTACACTATTGGGATGGCCTCAGGGACTTTGGAGGTTTTTCCGAATTTGTACGATTTTGGACCATGGAATGGGCAGAATTCCCATGGATTGGTAGGCACAGTCCTAATGTGTGGCTCCAGGGGCCCAGCCAGGAGTGTGTGTGGCCCAAGACTTTGAGGACAGAAGTCTGAAAACACAAACTCAGCTTAGGTTTGGGGACGTAGGTATGGCAGGCCCGATCTACAAACCATGAGAAGAACTCTTCAGGATATGAAGAAAGTGCGAGTCTGAGGCGCTTGCTCAGGCTTTTGTCTCTGGATTTTGTATCAGCGATGGCCGTGGAATGTCGGGGAGGCCTCATGGGCCGTGGACGAATCTTCCTCTCTGAGGATTTGTCCCGATTTCCAATTGCTTTTCGTCAATCGGTGGGATGGGAGGTCTCCTTTCAGGTTTGATACCTCAGTTGTCCCACCAAAGGAGGAATTCCAAAGCCAAGCGGTGGGGAAGACTGAAGGGACAACCCGAACTATGGTTAAAAATTGGGGCCTAGGGGCACGGGAAGCCCAATATACTATCTCTTCATCCAGCCACTGAGTGGCCTTACTTGAGGACTGGGCTCAGCCTGAGGGTTACAATGTGTGTTTGTGACCAATGTGGCCCACGAGCATGGGCGGGGCCCCATGGGCCACACTGGTTTAAACGACACTGAAAGTTGGAAAACATGCCAACCACAAGGTTTCTTGCCATGGGGAAGGAGTTCTGATTTCTGCATCACCTTCAACCTGGGCAGTGATTGGAGATAAGGTCTAGGTTCTGAAACCTGAAAACCGAGGTTTGGAAGTGATGACGACATAAGGCCAAGGCGGATGGATGTGCTCAGTGTGCGGCCAGCTGTCTGGGAGGGGCCAGGGGGTCCAGGCTCAGGCTGTGTCAGAAAGGGCATTAGTGCCCTGGTCAGCCTATGTATTTGGGGTACAGCCAAGGTCGGTGCAGGTTGATCCTCATTTGGGGTTACTGGGTAGCCCCAGTGGACAATATATTTCTTCTGGAGGGCAGGCAGAGTGCTGCATTGTAGTTCTGGATTGCCAAACTGGAGGGCTTGTGGGCCAGTAGTCTTAGGACAAAAGTCTGAGAACACAAGCTAGGCTTAGATTACTGGATGAGGCCACGGCAGGCACAATCTACAGACCTGAATCGAGATCTCGTGCATCTGAAGTCAGGGCGAGGATCAGATGATCGCTCAGGTTGGAGTTTCTGTCCCTGTTGGCCCCTACATGAATTGGGGGGCATCACGCGGCCATGGGGGTTTTCCCACGATGGGAGTGTGAGAAGCTCCAAACTGCAGAGAGTCTTCTGCAGAACAATTGAGACCTGTTGTTTGGCTCCAGGCCAATGATTCTGAGCAGGGTTCTAAGGATGGATGGCTGGGTAGCCCACCTCGCATTCCAATTGTCTCCTAGCAACAAGACAGGTTAGATATCCTGGATCTGTGGGGAGCAACCGAGGACGCTGAGTTGAAATGGACACCCCTGGGGATGGGTCCTAATGTGCTTTTGTGTTTTTGGAGTCCTTGAAATGAAGCGGTGGCACTGGGGCCCTAAAGGGTTCTCCTAAACAGAGGCTTTGACACAGCTCCAACGTGCAAGTTTCCCATGTGTAGATGAGATGTTTTCTGATGGGTGAGTCAAGAAACAGCTATATGCTGCTTTAGAAATCCAGGCCTCTGAGGAGAGATGCCTGGAAACCAAAGCAATGGATCTGATTAGTGCCTAGGGGCCTGTTCTTTCCTTTTTACCTCTGGGGACATCTGTCTATGGGCCTTAGTGCAGGGAGGTGCTCAGTTGGGCTCAGATTGCCCCTGTTTTTCCTGGGAAGCCACCACTATTGAGATGGATCAGGGACTTTGGAGGTTTATCCTATTAGAAGGGTTGTGGCCATTGGAATGGGCACACAGAATTCCCTTGGAGAGGGCAAGTACAGTCCTCAGGTTTGGCTCTAGGGGCCTGAGCCTGTAGGTTGTGTAGGCCAGGGCTGTTTGGACAGTTGTCTGAAAACACAAACTCGGCTTATGTTTCGGGTCATAGGTATGGCAGGACTGATCTACAGACCATGAGGAGAACTCTTCGGGATTTGAAATAAGGGCGACTGTGAGGCTCCTGCTCCAGTTTTTTTCTCTGGATATCGTGTCACTCATGGTCGTGGAATTTCTGGGTGACTTCATGGGAAATGGACGAGTCTTACTCTCTGGTGGTTTGGCCCCGTCCAAAGAGTTTGGGGTCATTCTGTGAGCTGGAAGAAGTCCGTTTTTTTTTTTTTTGTTGTTGTTGTTGTTTTCTTTTTTAACCTCAAGTGTCCCACCAAATGAGGATTCCAGAGTAGAACACTGGAGAGGGTCGAATGGACAATCAGAAATCTGGTTAAAAATTGGGGCCTAGGGACATGTCAAGCCCATTATGACATCTAATGGTCTAGCCAAGGAGAGGACTTACTAGAGGACAGGACTCATGCTGAGGGTCACAATGCGTGTGTATGCCCTCGTCACACTCAAGAATGGGCGGGGCCTCAGGGTGAATGCTGCTTTCTCCTACACTGAACGTTGGACAACGTGCCAACCACAAGGGTTCCTGCCATGGGTAAGGAGGAGTTCTGATTTCTGCATCACACTCACCCCTGGGCAGTGATTGGAGATAAGGTCTCGGTTCTGAAGACTGAAAACTGAGGTAGCGAAGAGATGATGACCTAAGGCCATGCTGGGTTTTATGTGCTCAGTGTGCGGTCAGCTTTCTGGGTGTTGGTCAGGAGGTCCGGGCTCAGGTTGTGTTCGGCAGTGCATGAGTGCCCAGGTTAGACTATATAATTTGGGTAAGTCGAGTGCTGTGTAGGTTTACCCTCATTTAAGGTGCCTGGGCAGCTATGAGGCAATAATTTTTTTTCTAGAGGGCAGGCTTAGTGCTGCATTGTGGGTCCGGAATTGACAAACATGAGGGCTTCGGGGCCAGGAATGTGGGGACGGAAGTCTGAGAAGACAAGCTAGACTTGGCTTTTAGGGCGAGGGCACGGCAGGTACCCCCTGCAGATCTGAACCAATATCTCATGCATCTGAAGTCAGAGCGAGGATCAGACGTTGGCTCAGGTTGGATTTTCTAGCATGACGACTGCTTCATGAAGGGAACGGAATCTCGAGGCCATTGAGGTTTTCCCACGTTGGGAGGTGTGGGATGACCCCTTCTAGGATTCCTTCTGCGGGACAATTGAGACCTGTTGGACAGCTCCAGGACATCCCATATGGAATGATTCCAGAGCACCGTTCGCGGATAGATGCCTGGGAAGCCCGCCTCGCATTCCAATTGTCTCCTAGCAACAAGACAGTTTAGATCTGATGGTTCTGCCGGAGCAACTGGGGTGGCGGAGTTGAAATGGACTTTCCTGAGGATGGGTCCTAATGTGTTTTTGTGTCCATGAGGGCCTTGGAATGGGGTGGTGGCACCGGGACCCTGAAGTACTCTCCTAAGCTTTGGACATGGCTCCCATGCACAGGTTTCCTTGTGGAGACGAGATGAGTTCTGATGGGTGCCTCAGGAAAACCCCTATGCTCGTATTGGAATCAGGCTTTTGAGGACACATGCCTGTAACCCAAAGCAATGGATCCTATTATGGCCTAGGGTCCTGTTTGGTTCAATCTTCTTCTCTGGGTACATCCATCTATGGTATGAGTGGAGGTCGATTATCAGCTGGTGTCAGACAGCCCTTGTTTGTTCAGGGCGACCTACACTATTGAGATGGCCTCAGGGACTTTGGAGGTTTCTCCTAATTTGTACGATTTTGGACCATGGAATGGGCAGAATTCCCATGGATTGGTAGGCACAGTACTAATGTGTGGCTCCAGGGGCCCAGCCTGGAGGGTGTGTGGCCCAAGACTTTGAGGACAGAAGTCTGAAAACACAAACTCAGCTTAGGTTTGGGGACGTAGGTATGGCAGGCCCGGTCGACAAACCATGAGCAGAACTCTTCAGGATATGAAGAAAGTGCGAGTCTGAGGCGCTTGCTCAGGCTTTTGTCTCTGGATTTTGTATCAGCGATGGACGTGGAATGTCGGGGAGGCCTCATGGGCCATGGACGAATCTTCCTCTCTGAGGATTTGGCCCGATTCCCAATTGCTTTTCGTCAATCTGTGGGATGGGAGGACTCATTTCAGTTTTTTTACCTCAGTTGTCCAACCAAAAGAGGAATTCCAAAGCCAAGCCGTGGGGAAGACTGAAGGGACAACCTGAACTATGGTTAAAAATTGGGGCCTAGGCGCATGGCAAGCCCAATATGCTATCTCTTCATCCAGCCATCGAGTGGCCTTACTTGAGGACTGGGCTCAGCCTGAGGGTCACAATGTGTGTTTGTGACCAATGTGGCCTGCGAGCATGGGCCGGGACTCATGGGCCACACTGGTTTCAACTACACTGAACGTTGGACAACATGCGAACCAAAAGGTTTCTTGCCATGGGGAAGGAGTTCTGATTTCTGCATCACCTTCAACCCTGGGCAGTGATTGGATATAAGGTCTAGGTTCTGAAACCTGAAAACAGTTGTTGGGAAGAGATGACGACCTAAGGCCATGGCAGCTCGATGTGCTCAGTGTGCGGCCAGCTGTCTGGGAGGGGCCAGGGGGTCCAGGCTCAGGCTGTGTCAGAAAGGGCATTAATTCCCTGGTCAGCCTATGTATTTGGGGTACAGCCAAGTTCAGTGCAGGTTGATCCTCATTTGGGATTACTGGGTAACCCCAGAGGACAATATTTTTCTTCTGGTGGGCCGGCAGAGTGCTGCATTGTATTTCTGGATTGCCAAACTGGAGGGCTTGTGGGCCAGTAGTCTGACGACAAAAGTCTGAGAACACAAGCTAGGCTTAGATTTTTGGGTGAGGCCATGGCAGGCACAATCTACAGACCTGAATCGAGATCTCGTGCATCTGAAGTCAGGGCGAGGATCAGATGATCGCTCAGGTTGGAGTTTCTGTCCCTGATGGCCCCTTCATGAATGGGGTGGGGCATCAAGAGGCCATGGGGGTTTTTCCACGATGAGAGTTATGAGAAGCTCCAAACAGCAGACAGTCCTCTCCAGGACAATTGAGACCTGTTGTTTGGCTCCAGGCCAATGATTCTGAGCAGGGTTCTAAGGATGGATGGCTGGGTAGCCCACCTCGCATTCCAATTGTCTCCTAGCAAAAAGACAGGTTAGATATCATGGATCTGTGGGGAGCAACCGAGGACGCTGAGTTGAAATGGACACCCCTGGGGATGGGTCCTAACGTGCTTTTGTGTCTATGGAGACCTTGGAAATAAGCGGTGGCACTGGGGCCCTAAAGGGTTCTCCTAAACAGAGGCTTTGACACAGCTCCAACGTGCAAGTGTCCCATGTGTAGATGAGATGTTTTCTGATGGGTGAGTCAAGAAACAGCTATATGCTGCTTTTGAAATCCAGGCCTCTGAGGAGAGATGCCTGGAAACCAAAGCAATGGATCTGATTAGTGCCTAGGGGCCTGTTCTTTCCTTTTTACTTCTGGAGACATCTGTCTATGGGAATGAGTGCAGGTAGGTGCTCAGTTGGACTCAGATTGCCCCTGTTTTTCCTGGGAAGCCACCACTATTGAGATGGATCAGGGACTTTGGAGGTTTATCGTATTAGAAGGGTTGTGGCCATTGGAATGGGCACACACAATTCCCTTGGAGAGGGCTAGTACAGTCCTCAGGTTTGGCTCCAGGGGCCTGAGCCTGTAGGTTGTGTAGGCCAGGGCTGTTTGGACAGTTGTCTGAAAACACAAACTCGGCTTATGTTTCGGGTCATAGGTATGGCAGGACTGATCTACAGACCATGAGGAGAACTCTTCGGGATTTGAAAGAGGGGCGACTGTGAGGCTCCTGCTCCAGTTTTTGTCTCTGGATATCGTGTCACTCATGGTCGTGGAATTTCTGGGTGATTTCATGGGAAATGGACGAGTCTTACTCTCTGGTGGTTTGGTCCCGTCCAAAGAGTTTGGGGTCATTCTGTGGGCTGGAAGAAGTCCGTTTTTGTTGTTGTTGTTGTTGTTGTTGTTTTTTTCTTGTTTAACCTCAGGTGTCCCACCAAATGATGGATTCCAGAGTAGAACCCTGGGGAGGGGCGACTGGACAATCAGAAATCTGGTTAAAAATTGGGGCCTAGGGACATGTAAAGCCCATTATGACATCTAATGATCCAGCCACTGAGAAAACTTACTAGAGGACAGGACTCATGCTGATGGTCACAATGCGTGTGTATGCCCTTGTCGCACTCAAGAATGGGCGGGGCCTCAGGGTGAATGCTGTTTTCTCCTACACTGAACTTTGGACAACGTGCCAACCACAAGGGTTCTTGCCATGGGTAAGGAGCAGTACTGATTTCTGCATCACACTCATTCCTGGGCAGTGATTGGAGATAAGGTCTCGGTTCTGAAGCCTGAAAACTGAGGTAGGGAAGATATGATGACCTAAGGCCATGGCGGGTTTTATGTGCTCAGTGTGTGGTCAGCTTTCTGGGTGTTGGTTAGGAGGTCCGGGCTCAGGTTGTGTTCGGCAGTGCATTAGTGCCCAGGTTAGACTATATAATTTGGGTAAAGTCAAGTGCTGTGTAGGTGTATCCTCATTTAAGGTGCCTGGACAGCTCATGAGGCAATAATTTTATTTCTAGTGGGCAGGCAGGGTGCTGCATTGTGGGTCCGGAATTGCCAAACTTGAGGGCTTCGGGGCCAGGAGTGTGAGGACGGAAGTCTGAGAAGACAAGCTAGACTTGGGTTTCAGGGCGAGGGCACGGCAGGTACCCTCTGCAGATCTGAACCAATATCTCATGCATCTGAAGTCAGGGCGAGGATCAGACATTGGCTCAGGTTGGAGTTTCTCTGCATGACGGCCGCTTCATGAAGAGAGCGGAATCTCGAGGCCATTGAGGTTTTCCCACGTTGGGAGTTGTGGGATGCCCCCTTCAAGGATTCCTTCTGCGGGACAATTGAGACCTGATGGACAGCTCCAGGACATCCCATACGGAATGACTCCAGAGCACCGTTCGCGGATGGATGCCTGGGAAGCCCGCCTCGCATTCCAATTGTCTCCTAGCAAGAAGACAGTTTAGATCTGATGGCTCTGCCGGAGCAACCGGGGTGGCTGAGTTGAAATGGACTTTCCTGAGGATGGGTCCTACTGTGTTTTTGTGTCCATGAGGGCCTTGGAATGGGGCGGTGGCACCGGGACCCTGAAGTACTCTCCTAAGCTTTGGACATGGCTCCCATGCACAGGTTTCCTTGTGGAGACGAGATGAGTTCTGATGGGTGACTCAGGAAAACCCCTATGCTCGTATTGGAATCAGGCTTTTGAGGACACATGCGTGTAACCCAAAGCAATGGATCCTATAATGGCCTAGGTTCTGTCTGGTTCAATCTTCTTCTCTGGGGACATCCATCTATGGTATGAGTGGAGGTCGATTATCAGCTGTTGTCAGACAGCCCTTGTTTGTTCCGGGCGACCTACACTATTGGGATGGCCTCAGGGACTTTGGAGGTTTCTCCTAATTTGTACGATTTTGGACCATGGAATGGGCAGAATTTTCATGGATTGGTAGGCACAGTCCTAATGTGTGGCTTCAGGGGCAACCTGGAGGGTGTGTGGCCCAAGACGTTGAGGACAGAAGTCTGAAAACACAAACTCAGCTTAGGTTTGGGGATGTAGGTATGGCAGGCCCGATCTACAAACCATGAGAAGAACTCTTCAGGATATGAAGAAAGTGCAAGTCTGAGGCGCTTGCTCAGGCCTTTGTCTCTGGATTTTGTATCAGCGATGGCCGTGGAATGTTGGGGAGGCCTCATGGCCATGGACGAATCTACCTCTCTGAGGACTTGGCCCGATTCCCAATTGCATTTCATCAATCTGTGGGATGGGAGGACTCATTTCAGTTTTGTTACCTCAGGTGTCCGACCAAAAGAGGAATTCCAAAGCCAAGCCGTGGAGAAGACTGAAGGGACAACCCAAACTATGGTTAAAAATTGGGGCCTAGGGGCATGGCAAGCCCAATATGCTATCTCTTCATCCAGCCATTGAGTGGCCTTACTTGAGGACTGGGCTCAGCCTGAGGTTCACAATGTGTGTTTGTGACCAATGTGGCCCGCGAGCATGGGCGTGGCCTCATGGGCCACACTGGTTTCAACTACACTGAACGTTGGACAACATGCCAACCACAAGGTTTCTTGCCATGGGGAAGGAGTTCTGATCTCTGCATCACCTTCAACCCTGTGCAGTGATTGGAGATAAGGTCTAGGTTCTGAAACCTGAAAACCGAGGTTGGGAAGAGATGACGACCTAAGTCCACGGCGGCTCGATGTGCTCAGTGTGCGGCCAGCTGTCTGGGAGGTTCCAGGGGGTCCCGGCTCAGGCTGTGTCAGAAAGGGCATTAGTGCCCTGGTCAGCCTATGTATTTGGGGTACAGCCAAGGTCGGTGCAGGTTGATCCTCATTTGCGGTTACTGGGTTGCCCCAGAGGACAAAGTTTTTCTTCTGGTTGGCAGGCAGAGTGCTGCATTGCAGTTCTGGTTTGCCAAACTGGAGGGCTTGTGGGCCAGTAGTCTGACGAAAAAAGTCTGAGAACACAAGCTAGGCTTAGGTTTCAGGGTGAGGCCATGGCAGGCAAAATTTACAGACCTGAATCGAGATCTCGTGCATCTGAAGTCAGGGCGAGGATCAGACGATCGCTCAGTTTGGAGTTTCTGTCCCTGATGGACGCTTCATGAATGGGGGGGCATCACGAGGCCTTGGGTGTTTTCCCACGATGGGAGTTGTGAGAAGCTCCAAACTGCAGAGAGTCTTCTGCAGGACAATTGAGACCTGTTGTTTGGCTCCAGGCCAATGATTCTGAGCAGGGTCCTAAAGATGGATGGCTGGGTAGCCCACATCGCATTCCAATTGTCTCCTAGCAACAAGACAGGTTAGATATCATGATCTGTGGGGAGCAACCGAGGACGCTGAGTTGAAATGGACATCCCTGGGGATGGGTCCTAACGTGCTTTTGTGTCTATGGAGACCTTGGAATGAAGCGGTGGCACTGGGGCCCTAAAGGGTTCTCCTAAACAGAGGCTTTGACAGAGCTCCAACGTGCAAGTTTCCCAGGTGTAGATGAGATGTTTTCTGATGGGTGATTCAAGAAACAGCTATATGCTGCTTTTGAAATCCAGGCCTCTGAGGAGAGATGCCTGGAAACCAAAGCAATGGATCTGATTAGTGCCTAGGGGCCTGTTCTTTCCTTTTTACCTCTGGGGACATCTGTCTATGGGTCTGAGTGCAGGTATGTGCTCAGTTGGGCTCAGATTGCCCCTGTTTTTCCTGGGAAGCCACCACTATTGAGATGGATCAGGGACTTTGGAGGTTTATCCTAATAGAATGGTTGTGGCCTTTGGAATGGGCACACACAATTCCTTTGGAGAGGGCTAGTACAGTCGTCAGGTTTGGCTCCAGGGGCCTGAGCCTGTAGGTTGTGTAGGCCAGGGCTGTTTGGACAGTTGTCTGAAAACACAAACTCGGCTTATGTTTCGGGTCATAGGTATGGCAGGACTGATCTACAGACCATGAGGAGAACTCTTCGGGATTTGAAAGAAGGGCGAGTGTGAGGCTCCTGCTCAAGTTTTTGTCTCTGGATATCGTGTCACTCATGGTCGTGGAATTTCTGGGTGACTTCATGGGGAATGGACGAGTCATACTCTCTGGTGGTTAGGCCCCGTCCAAAGAGTTTGGGGTCATTCTGTGGGCTGGAAGAAGTCCGTTTTTTTTTTTTTTGTTTTTTTTTTTTTGTTTTTTTTTTTTTTTGTTGTGTTCTTTTTTAACCTCAGGTGTCCCACCAAATGAGGGATTCCAGATTAGAGCCCTGAGGAGGGGCGACTGGACAATCAGAAATCTGGTAAAAAATTGGGGCTTTGGGACATGTCAAGCCCATTATGACATCTAATGGTCCAGCCACTGAGAGGACTTACTAGAGGACAGGACTCATGCTGAAGGTCTGAATGCGTGTGTATGCCCTCGTAACACTCAAGAATGGGCGGGGCCTCAGGGTGAATGCTGGTTTCTCCTACACTGAACGTTGGACAACGTGCCAACCTCAAGGGTTCTTGCCATGGGTAAGGAGGAGTTCTGATTTCTCCATCACACTCACCCCTGGGCAGTGATTGGAGATAAGGTCTCGGTTCTGAAGCTGAAAACTGAGGTAGGGAAGAGATGATGACCTAAAGCCATGGCGGGTTTTATGTGCTCAGTGTGCGGTCAGCTTTCTGGGTGTTGGTCAGGAGGTCCGGGCTCAGGTTGTGTTCGACAGTGCATTAGTGCCCAGGTTAGACTATATAATTTGGGTAAAGTCGAGTGCTGTGTAGGTTTACCCTCATTTAAGGTGCGTGGGCAGCTCATGAGGCAATAATTTTTTTTCTAGAGGGCAGGCAGAGTGCTGCATTGTGGGTCCGGAATTGCCAAACTTGAGGGCTTCGGGGCCAGGAGTGTGAGGACGGAAGTCTGAGAAGACAAGCTAGACTTGGGTTTCAGGGCGAGGGCACGGCAGGTACCCCATGCAGATCTGAACCAATATCTCATGCATCTGAAGTCAGGGCGAGTATCAGACGTTGGCTCAGGTTGGAGTTTCTGAGCATGACGGCCGCTTCATAAAGGGAGCGGAATCTCGAGGCCATTGAGGTTTTCCAACGTTGTGAGTTGTTAGATGCCCCCTTCAAGGATTCCTTCTGTGGGACAATTGGGACCTGTTGGACAGCTCCAGGACATCCCATATGGAATGACTCCAGAGCACCGATCGCGGATGGATGCCTGGGAAGCCCGCCTCGCATTCCAATTGTCTCCTAGCAACAAGAAAGTATAGATCTGATGGCTCTGCGGGAGCAACCGGGGTGGCTGTGTTGAAATGGACTTTCCTGAGGATGGGTCCAACTGTGTTTTTGTGTCCATGAGGGCCTTGGAATGGGGCGGTGGCCCCGGGACTCTGAAGTACTCTCCTAAGCTTTGGACATGGCTCCCATGCAGAGGTTTCCTTGAGGAGACGAGATGAGTTCTGATGGGTGCCTCAGGAAAACCCCTATGCTCGTATTGGAATCAGGCTTTTGAGGACACATGCCTGTAACCCAAAGCAATGGATCCTATTATGGCCTAGGGTCCTGTTTGGTTCAATCTTCTTCTCTGGGTACATCCATCTATGATCTGAGTGGAGGTCGATTATCAGCTGGTGTCAAACAGCCCTTGTTTGTTCCGGGCGACCTACACTATTGGGATGGCCTCAGGGACTTTGGAGGTTTCTCCTAATTTGTACGATTTTGAACCATGGAATGGGCAGAATTCCCATGGATTGGTAGGCACAGTCCTAATGTGTGGCGCCAGGTGTCCAGCCTGGAGGGTGTGTGGCCCAAGACTTTGAGGACAGATGTCTGAAAACACAAACTCAGCTTAGGATTGGGGACGTAGGTATGGCAGGCCTGATCGACAAACCATGAGTAGAACTCTTCAGGATATGAAGAAAGTGCGAGTCTGAGGCGCTTGCTCAGGCTTTTGTCTCTGGATTTTGTATCAGCGATGGCCGTGGAATGTCAGGGAGGCCTCATGGACCATGGACGAATCTTCCTCTCTGAGGATTTGGCCCGATTCCCAATTGCTTTTCGTCAATCTGTGGGATGGGAGGACTTATTCAGTTTTGTTACCTCAGGTGTCCCACCAAAAGAGGAATTCCAAAGCCAAGCCGTGGGGAAGACTGAAGGGACAACCAGAACTATGGATAAAAATTGGGGCCAAGGGGCATGGCAAGCCCAATATGCTATCTCTTCATCCAGCCACTGAGTGGCTTTACTTGAGGACTGGGCTCAGCCTGAGGGTCACAATGTGTGTTTGTGACCAATGTGGCCCGTGAGCATGGGCGGGGCCTCATGGGCCACACTGGTTTCAACTACACTGAACGTTGGACAACATGCCAACCACAAGGTTTCTTGCCATGGGGAAGGAGTTCTGATTTCTGTATCACCTTCAACTCTGGGCAGTGTTTGGAGATAAGGTCTAGGTTCTGAAACCTGAAAACCGCGTTTGGGAAGAGATGACGACCTAAGTCCATGGCGGCTAGATGTGCTCAGTGTGCGGCCAACTGTCTGGGAGGGGACAGGGGGTCCAGGCTCAGGCTGTGTCAGAAAGGGCATTAGTGCCCTGTACCTTGGGGTACAGCCAAGGTCGGTGCAGGTTGATCCTCATTTGGGGTTACTGGGTAGCCCCAGAGGACAATGT
The DNA here is from genome assembly GCF_964662115.1 of Mustela nivalis. NCBI lineage: Eukaryota > Metazoa > Chordata > Mammalia > Carnivora > Mustelidae > Mustela > Mustela nivalis. The sequence continues at coordinate 135,664 of NW_028135735.1, read as the reverse complement.
TTTTCTTCTGGTGGGCCGGCAGAGTGCTGCATTGTAGTTCTGGATTGCCAAACTGGAGAGCTTGTGGGCCAGTAGTCTGACGACAAATGTCTAAGAACACAAGCTAGGCTTAGGTTTCGAGGTGAGGATATGGCAGGCACAATCTACAGACCTGATCGAGATCTCGTGCATCTGAAGTCAGGGCAAGGATTAGACGATCGCTCAGGTTGGAGTTTCTGGTCTGATGGCCCCTTCATGAATGGGGGTGGTCATCACGAGGCCATGGGGGTTTTCCCACGATGGGAGTTGTGAGAAGCTCCAAACTGCAGAGAGTCTTCTGCAGGACATTTGAGACCTGTTGTTTGGCTCCAGGCCAATGATTCTGAGCAGGGTTGTAAGGATGGATGGCTGAGTAGCCCACCTCGCATTCCAATTGCCTCCTAGCAACAAAACAGGTTAGATCTCCTGGATTGTGGGGAGCAACCGAGGACGCTGAGTTGAATTGGACACCCCTGGGGATGGGTCCTAACGTGCTTTTGTGTCTATGGAGACCTTAGAATGAAGCGGTGGCACTGGGGACCTTAAGGTTTCTCCTAAACTGAAGCTTTGACACAGCTCCAACGTGCAAGTTGCCCATGTGTAGATGAGGTGTTTTCTGATGGGTGAGTCAAGAAACAGCTATATGCTGCTTTTGAAATCCAGGCCTCTGAGGAGAGATGCCTGGAAACCAAAGCAATGGATCTGATTAGTGCCTAGGGGCCTGTTCTTTCCTTTTTACCTCTGGGGACATCTGTCTATGGGTCTGAGTGCAGGTAGGTGCTCAGTTGGGCTCAGATTGCCCCTGTTTTTCCTGGGAAGCCACCACTATTGAGATGGATCAGGGACTTTGGAGGTTTATCCTATTAGAAGGGTTGTGGCCATTGGAATGGGCACACACAATTCCCTTGGAGAGGGCAAGTACAGTCCTCAGGTTTGGCTCCAGGGGCCTGAGCCTGTAGGTTGTGTAGGCCAGGGCTGTTTGGACAGTTGTCTGAAAACACAAACTCGGCTTATGTTTCGGGTCATAGGTATGGCAGGACTGATCTACAGACCATGAGGAGAACTCTTCGGGATTTGAAAGAAGGGCGAGTGTGAGGCTCCTGCTCAAGTTTTTGGCTCTGGATATCGTGTCACTCATGGTCGTGGAATTTCTGGGTGACTTCATGGGGAATGGACGAGTCTTACTCTCTGGTGGTTTGGCCCCGTCCAAAGAGTTTGGGGACATTCTGTGGGCTGGAAGAAGTCCGTTTTTTTTTTTTTTTTTTTTTTTGTTGTTGTTTTCTTTTTTAACCTCAGGTGTCCCACCAAATGAGGGATTCCAGATTAGAGCCCTGAGGAGGGGCGACTGGACAATCAGAAATCTGGTAAAAATTGGGGCTTAGGGACATGTCAAGCCCATTATGACATCTAGTGGTCCAGCCACTGAGAGGACTTACTGGAGGACAGGACTCATGCTGAGGGTCTCAATGCGTGTGTATGCCCTCGTAACACTCAAGAATGGGCGGGTCCTCAGGGTGAATGCTGGTTTCTCCTACACTGAATGTTGGACAACGTGCCAACCACAAGGGTTCTTGCCATGGGTAAGGAGGAGTTCTGATTTCTCCATCACACTCACCCCTGGGCAGTGATTGGAGATAAGGTCTCGGTTCTGAAGCTGAAAACTGAGGTAGGGAAGAGATGATGACCTAAAGCCATGGCGGGTTTTATGTGCTCAGTGTGCGGTCAGCTTTCTGGGTGTTGGTCAGGAGGTCCGGGCTCAGGTTGTGTTCGACAGTGCATTAGTGCCCAGGTTAGACTATATAATTTGGGTAAAGTCGAGTGCTGTGTAGGTTTACCCTCATTTAAGGTGCCTGGGCAGCTCATGAGGCAATAATTTTTTTTCTAGAGGGCAGGCAGAGTGCTGCATTGTGGGTCCGGAATTGCCAAACTTGAGGGCTTCGGGGCCAGGAGTGTGAGGACGGAAGTCTGAGAAGACAAGCTAGACTTGGGTTTCAGGGCGAGGGCACGGCAGGTACCCCATGCAGATCTGAACCAATATCTCATGCATCTGAAGTCAGGGCGAGTATCAGACGTTGGCTCAGGTTGGAGTTTCTGAGCATGACGGCCGCTTCATAAAGGGAGCGGAATCTAGAGGCCATTGAGGTTTTCCCACGTTGGGAGTTGTTAGATGCCCCCTTCAAGGATTCCTTCTGTGGTACAATTGGGACCTGTTGGACAGCTCCAGGACATCCCATATGGAATGACTCCAGAGCACCGTTCGCGGATGGATGCCTGGGAAGCCCGCCTCGCATTCCAATTGTCTCCTAGCAACAAGACAGTATAGATCTGATGGCTCTGCGGGAGCAACCGGGGTGGTTGAGTTGAAATGGACTTTCCTGAGGATGGGTCCTAATGTGTTTTTGTGTCCATGAGGGCCTTGGAATGGGGCGGTGGCACCAGGACTCTGAAGTACTCTCCTAAGCTTTGGACATGGCTCCCATGCAGAGGTTTCCTTGTGGAGACGAGATGAGTTCTGATGGGTGCCTCAGGAAAACCCCTATGCTCGTATTGGAATCAGGCTTTTGAGGACACATGCCTGTAACCCAAAGCAATGGATCCTATTATGGCCTAGGGTCCTGTCTTGTTCAATTTTCTTCTCTGGGGACATCCATCTATGGTCTGAGTGGAGGTTGATTATCAGCTGGTGTCAGACAGCCCTTGTTTGTTCCGGGCGACCTACACTATTGGGATGGCCTCAGGGACTTTGGAGGTTTCTCCTAATTTATACGATTTTGAACCATGGAATGGGCAGAATTCCCATGGATTGGTAGGCACAGTCCTAATGTGTGGCGCAAGGTGCCCAGCCTGGAGGGTGTGTGGCGCAAGATATTGACGACAGATGTCTGAAAACACAAACTCAGCTTAGGTTTGGGGACGTAGGTATGGCAGGCCTGATCGACAAACCATGAGCAGAACTCTTCAGGATATGAAGAAAGTGCGAGTCTGAGGCGCTTGCTCAGGCTTTTGTCTCTGGATTTTGTATCAGCGATGGCCGTGGAATGTCAGGGAGGCCTCATGGGCCATGGATGAATCTTCTTCTCTGAGGATTTGGCCCGATTCCCAATTGCTTTTCGTCAATCTGTGGGATGGGAGGACTCATTTCAGTTTTGTTACCTCAGGTGTCCAACCAAAAGAGGAATTCCAAAGTCAAGCTGTGGGTAAGACTGAAGGGACAACCTGAACTATGGTTAAAAATTGGGGCCTAGGGGCATGGCAAGCCCAATATGCTATCTCTTCATCCAGCCACTGATTGGCCTTACTTGAGGACTGGGCTCAGCCTGAGGGTCACAATGTGTGTTTGTGACCAATGTGGCCTGCGAGCATGGGCCGGGACTCATGGGCCACACTGGTTTCAACTACACTGAACGTTGGACAACATGCCAACCACAAGGTTTCTTGCCATGGGGAAGGAGTTCTGATTTCTGCATCACCTTCAACCCTGGGCAGTGATTGGAGATAAGGTCTAGGTTCTGAAACCTGAAAACTGATGTTGGGAAGAGATGACGAAATAAGGCCATGGCAGCTCGATGTGCTCAGTGTGTGGCCAGCTGTCTGGGAGGGGACAGGGGGTCCAGGCTCAGGCTGTGTCAGAAAGGGCATTAGTGCCCTGGTCAGCCTATGTATTTGGGGTACAGCCAAGGTCGGTGCAGGTTGATCCTCATTTGGGGTTACTGGGTAGCCCCAGAGGACAATGTTTTTCTTCTGGAGGGCCGGCAGAGTGCTGCATTGTAGTTCTGGATTGCCAAACTGGAGGGCTTGTGGGCCAGTAGTCTGACGACAAATGTCTAAGAACACAAGCTAGGCTTAGGTTTCGAGGTGAGGATATGGCAGGCACAATCTACAGACCTGATCGAGATCTCGTGCATCTGAAGTCAGGGCAAGGATTAGACGATCGCTCAGGTTGGAGTTTCTGGTCTGATGGCCCCTTCATGAATGGGGGTGGTCATCACGAGGCCATGGGGGTTTTCCCACGATGGGAGTTGTGAGAAGCTCCAAACTGCAGAGAGTCTTCTGCAGGACAATTGAGACCTGTTGTTTGGCTCCAGGCCAATGATTCTGAGCAGGGTTCTAAGGATGGATGGCTGAGTAGCCCACCTCGCATTCCAATTGCCTCCTAGCAACAAAACAGGTTAGATCTCCTGGATTGTGGGGAGCAACCGAGGACGCTGAGTTGAATTGGACACCCCTGGGGATGGGTCCTAACGTGCTTTTGTGTCTATGGAGACCTTAGAATGAAGCGGTGGCACTGGGGACCTTAAGGTTTCTCCTAAACTGAAGCTTTGACACAGCTCCAACGTGCAAGTTGCCCATGTGTAGATGAGGTGTTTTCTGATGGGTGAGTCAAGAAACAGCTATATGCTGCTTTTGAAATCCAGGCCTCTGAGGAGAGATGCCTGGAAACCAAAGCAATGGATCTGATTAGTGCCTAGGGGCCTGTTCTTTCCTTTTTACCCATGGGGACATCTGTCTATGGGTCTGAGTGCAGGTAGGTGCTCAGTTGGGCTCAGATTGCCCCTGTTTTTCCTGGGAAGCCACCACTATTGAGATGGATCAGGGACTTTGGAGGTTTATCCTATTAGAAGGGTTGTGGCCATTGGAATGGGCACACACAATTCCCTTGGAGAGGGCAAGTACAGTCCTCAGGTTTGGCTCCAGGGGCCTGAGCCTGTAGGTTGTGTAGGCCAGGGCTGTTTGGACAGTTGTCTGAAAACACAAACTCGGCTTATGTTTCGGGTCATAGGTATGGCAGGACTGATCTACAGACCATGAGGAGAACTCTTCGGGATTTGAAAGAAGGGCGAGTGTGAGGCTCCTGCTCAAGTTTTTGGCTCTGGATATCGTGTCACTCATGGTCGTGGAATTTCTGGGTGACTTCATGGGGAATGGACGAGTCTTACTCTCTGGTGGTTTGGCCCCGTCCAAAGAGTTTGGGGACATTCTGTGGGCTGGAAGAAGTCCGTTTTTTTTTTTGTTGTTGTTGTTGTTGTTTTCTTTTTTAACCTCAGGTGTCCCACCAAATGAGGGATTCCAGATTAGAGCCCTGAGGAGGGGCGACTGGACAATCAGAAATCTGGTAAAAATTGGGGCTTAGGGACATGTCAAGCCCATTATGACATCTAGTGGTCCAGCCACTGAGAGGACTTACTGGAGGACAGGACTCATGCTGAGGGTCTCAATGCGTGTGTATGCCCTCGTAACACTCAAGAATGGGCGGGTCCTCAGGGTGAATGCTGGTTTCTCCTACACTGAATGTTGGACAACGTGCCAACCACAAGGGTTCTTGCCATGGGTAAGGAGGAGTTCTGATTTCTCCATCACACTCACCCCTGGGCAGTGATTGGAGATAAGGTCTCGGTTATGAAGCTGAAAACTGAGGTAGGGAAGAGATGATGACCTAAAGCCATGGCGGGTTTTATGTGCTCAGTGTGCGGTCAGCTTTCTGGGTGTTGATCAGGAGGTCCGGGCTCAGGTTGTGTTCGACAGTGCATTAGTGCCCAGGTTAGACTATATAATTTGGGTAAAGTCGAGTGCTGTGTAGGTTTACCCTCATTTAAGTTGCGTGGGCAGCTCATGAGGCAATAATTTTTTTTCTAGAGGGCAGGCAGAGTGCTGCATTGTGGGTCCGGAATTGCCAAACTTGAGGGCTTCGGGGCCAGGAGTGTGAGGACGGAAGTCTGAGAAGACAAGCTAGACTTGGGTTTCAGGGCGAGGGCACGGCAGGTACCCCATGCAGATCTGAACCAATATCTCATGCATCTGAAGTCAGGGCGAGGATCAGACGTTGGCTCAGGTTGGAGTTTCTGAGCATGACGGCCGCTTCATAAAGGGAGCGGAATCTAGAGGCCATTGAGGTTTTCCCACGTTGGGAGTTGTTAGATGCCCCCTTCAAGGATTCCTTCTGTGGTACAATTGGGACCTGTTGGACAGCTCCAGGACATCCCATATGGAATGACTCCAGAGCACCCTTCGCGGATGGATGCCTGGGAAGCCCGCCTCGCATTCCAATTGTCTCCTAGCAACAAGACAGTATAGATCTGATGGCTCTGCGGGAGCAACCGGGTTGGTTGAGTTGAAATGGACTTTCCTGAGGATGGGTCCTAATGTGTTTTTGTGTCCATGAGGGCCTTGGAATGGGGCGGTGGCACCAGGACTCTGAAGTACTCTCCTAAGCTTTGGACATGGCTCCCATGCAGAGGTTTCCTTGTGGAGACGAGATGAGTTCTGATGGGTGCCTCAGGAAAACCCCTATGCTCGTATTGGAATCAGGCTTTTGAGGACACATGCCTGTAACCCAAAGCAATGGATCCTATTATGGCCTAGGGTCCTGTCTTGTTCAATTTTCTTCTCTGGGGACATCCATCTATGGTATGAGTGGAGGTCGATTATCAGCTGGTGTCAGACAGCCCTTGTTTGTTCCGGGCGACCTACACTATTGGGATGGCCTCAGGGACTTTGGAGGTTTCTCCTAATTTATACGATTTTGAACCATGGAATGGGCAGAATTCCCATGGATTGGTAGGCACAGTCCTAATGTGTGGCGCAAGGTGCCCAGCCTGGAGGGTGTGTGGCGCAAGATATTGACGACAGATGTCTGAAAACACAAACTCAGCTTAGGTTTGGGGACGTAGGTATGGCAGGCCTGATCGACAAACCATGAGCAGAACTCTTCAGGATATGAAGAAAGTGCGAGTCTGAGGCGCTTGCTCAGGCTTTTGTATCTGGATTTTGTATCAGCGATGGCCGTGGAATGTCAGGGAGGCCTCATGGGCCATGGATGAATCTTCTTCTCTGAGGATTTGGCCCGATTCCCAATTGCTTTTCGTCAATCTGTGGGATGGGAGGACTCATTTCAGTTTTGTTACCTCAGGTGTCCAACCAAAAGAGGAATTCCAAAGCCAAGCCGTGGGTAAGACTGAAGGGACAACCTGAACTATGGTTAAAAATTGGGGCCTAGGGGCATGGCAAGCCCAATATGCTATCTCTTCATCCAGCCACTGATTGGCCTTACTTGAGGACTGGGCTCAGCCTGAGGGTCACAATGTGTGTTTGTGACCAATGTGGCCTGCGAGCATGGGCCGGGACTCATGGGCCACACTGGTTTCAACTACACTGAACGTTGGACAACATGCCAACCACAAGGTTTCTTGCCATGGGGAAGGAGTTCTGATTTCTGCATCACCTTCAACCCTGGGCAGTGATTGGAGATAAGGTCTAGGTTCTGAAACCTGAAAACTGATGTTGGGAAGAGATGACGAAATAAGGCCATGGCAGCTCGATGTGCTCAGTGTGTGGCCAGCTGTCTGGGAGGGGACAGGGGGTCCAGGCTCAGGCTGTGTCAGAAAGGGCATTAGTGCCCTGGTCAGCCTATGTATTTGGGGTACAGCCAAGGTCGGTGCAGGTTGATCCTCATTTGGGGTTACTGGGTAGCCCCAGAGGACAATGTTTTTCTTCGGGAGGGCCGGCAGAGTGCTGCATTGTAGTTCTGGATTGCCAAACTGGAGGGCTTGTGGGCCAGTAGTCTGACGACAAATGTCTAAGAACACAAGCTAGGCTTAGGTTTCTGGGTGAGGATATGGCAGGCACAATCTACAGACCTGAATCGAGATCTCGTGCGTCTGAAGTCGGGGCAAGGATTAGACGACCGCTCAGGTTGGAGTTTCTGTCCCTGATTGCCCCTTCATGAATGGGGGTGGGCATCACGAGGCCATGGGAGTTTTCCCACGATGGTAGTTGTGAGAAGCTCGAAACTGCAGAGAGTCTTCTGCAGGACAATTGAGACCTGTTGTTTGGCTCCAGGCCAATGATTCTGAGCAGGGTTCTAAGGATAGATGGCTGAGTAGCCCACCTCGCATTCCAATTGTCTCCTAGCAACAAGACAGGTTAGATCTCCCGGATCTGTGGGGAGCAACTGAGGACGCTGAGTTGAATTGGACACCCCTGGGGATGGGTCCTAACGTGCTTTTGTGTCTATGGAGACCTTGGAATGAAGCGGTGGCACTGGGGCCCTTAAGGTTTCACCTAAACTGAAGCTTTGACACAGCTCCAACGTGCCAGTTTCCCATGTGTAGATGAGATGTTTTCTGATGGGTGAGTCAAGAAACAGCTAGATGCTGCTTTTGAAATCCAGGCCTCTGAGTAGAGATGCCTGGAAACCAGAGCAATGGATCTGATTAGTGCCTAGGGGCCTGTTCTTTCCTTTTTACCCATGGGGACATCTGTCTATGGGTCTGAGTGCAGGTAGGTGCTCAGTTGGGCTCAGATTGCCCCTGTTTTTCCTGGGAAGCCACCACTATTGAGATGGATCAGGGACTTTGGAGGTTTATCCTATTAGAAGGGTTGTGGCCATTGGAATGGGCACACACAATTCCCTTGGGGAGGGCAAGTACAGTCCTCAGGTTTGGCTCCAGGGGCCTGAGCCTGTAGGTTGTGTAGGCCAGGGCTGTTTGGACAGTTGTCTGAAAGCACAAACTCGGCTTATGTTTCGGGTCATAGGTATGGCAGGACTGATCTACAGACCATGAGGAGAACTCTTCGGGATTTGAAAGAGGGGCGACTGTGAGGCTCCTGTTCAAGTTTTTGTCTCTGGATATCGTGTCACTCATGGTCGTGGAATTTCTGGGTGACTTCATGGGGAATGGACGAGTCATACTCTCTGGTGGTTAGGCCCCGTCCAAATAGTTTGGGGTCATTCTGTGGGCTGGAAGAAGTCCGTTTTTTTTTTGTTTTGTTTTGTTTTGTTTTCTTGTTTAACCTCAGGTGTCCCACCAAATGAGGGATTTCTTAGTAGAGCCCTGGGGAGGGGCGACTGGACAATCAGAAATCTGGTTAAAAATTGGAACCTAGAGACATGTCAAGCCCATTGTGACATCTAATGGTCCAGCCACTGAGAAGACTTACTAGAAGACAGGACTCAAGCTGAGGGACACAATGCGAGTATATGCCCTCGTAAAACTCAAGAATGGGCGGGGCCTCAGGATGAATGCTGGTTTCTCCTACACTGAATGTTGGACAACGTGCCAACCACAAGGGTTCTTGCCATGGGTAAGGAGGAGTTCTGATTTCTCCATCACACTCACCCCTGGGCAGTGATTGGAGATAAGGTCTCGGTTCTGAAGCCTGAAAACTGAGGTAGGGAATAGATGATGACCTAAGGCCATGGCGGGTTTTATGTGCTCAGTGTGCGGTCAGCTTTCTGGGTGTTGGTCAGGAGGTCCGGGCTCAGGTTGTGTTCGACAGTGCATTAGTGCCCAGGTTAGACTATATAATTTGGGTAAAGTCGAGTGCTGTGTAGGTTTACCCTCATTTAAGGTGCCTGGGCAGCTCATGAGGCAATAACTTTTTTTCTAGAGGGCAGGCAGAGTGCTGCATTGTGGGTCCGGAATTGCCAAACTTGAGGGCTTCGGGGCCAGGAGTGTGAGGACGGAAGTCTGAGAAGACAAGCTAGACTTGGGTTTCAGGGTGAGGGCACGGCAGGTACCCCATGAAGATCTGAACCAATATCTCATGCATCTGAAGTCAGAGCGAGGATCAGACGTTGGCTCAGGTTGGATTTTCTGAGCATGACGTCTGCTTCATGAAGGGAGCGGAATCTCGAGGCCATTGAGGTTTTCCCACGTTGGGAGTTGTGGGAGGCCCCTTCAAGGATTCCTTCTGTGGGACAATTGAGACCTGTTGGACAGCTCCAGGACATCCCATATGGAATGACTCCAGAGCACCGTTCGCGGATGGATGCCTGGGAAGCCCGCCTCGCATTCCTATTGTCTCCTAGCAACAAGACAGTTTAGATCTGATGGTTCTGCCGGAGCAACTGGGGTGGCTGAGTTGAAATGGACTTTCCTGAGGATGGGTTCTAATGTGTTTTGGTGTCCATGAGGGCCTTGGAATGGGGTGGTGGCACCGGGACCCTGAAGTACTCTCCTAAGCTTTGGACATGGCTCTCTTGCACAGGTTTCCTTGTGGAGACGAGATGAGTTCTGATGGGTGCCTCAGGAAAACCCCTATGCTCGTATTGGAATCAGGCTTTTGAGGACACATGCCTGTAACCCAAAGCAATGGATCCTATTATGGCCTAGGGTCCTGTCTGGTTCAATCTTCTTCTCTGGGGACATCCATCTATGGTATGAGTGGAGGTCGATTATCAGCTGGTGTCAGACAGCCCTTGTTTGTTCCGGGCTACCTACACTATTGGGATGGCCTCAGGGACTTTGGAGGTTTCTCCTAATTTGTACGATTTTGGACCATGGAATGGGCAGAATTCCCATGGATTGGTAGGCACAGTCCTAATGTGTGGCTCCAGGGGCCCAGCCTGGACGTTGTGTGGCCCAAGACTTGAGGACAGAAGTCTGATAACACAAACTCAGCTTAGGATTGGGGACGTAGATATGGCAGGCCCGATCTACAAACCATGAGCAGAACTCTTCAGGATATGAAGAAAGGCTAGTCTGAGGCGCTTACTCAGGCTTTTGTCTCTGGATTTTGTACCAGCGATGTCCGTGGAATGTCGGGGAGGCCTCATGGGCCATGGACGAATCTTCCTCTCTGAGTATTTGGCCCGATTCCCAATTGCTTTTCGTCAATCTGTGGGATGGGAGGACTTATTTCAGTTTTGTTACCTCAGGTGTCCCACCAAAAGAGGAATTCCAAAGCCAAGCCGTGGGGAAGACTGAAGGGACAACCTGAACTATGGATAAAAATTGGGGCCAAGGGGCATGGCAAGCCCAATATGCTATCTCTTCATCCAGCCACTGAGTGGCTTTACTTGAGGACTGGGCTCAGCCTGAGCGTCACAATGTGTGTTTGTGACCAATGTGGCCCGTGAGCATGGGCGGGGCCTCATGGGCCACACTGGTTTCAACTACACTGAACGTTGGACAACATGCCAACCACAAGGTTTCTTGCCATGGGGAAGGAGTTCTGATTTCTGTATCACCTTCAACCCTGGGCAGTGTTTGGAGATAAGGTCTAGGTTCTGAAACCTGAAAACCGAGTTTGGGAGAGATGACGACCTAAGTCCATGGGGGCTAGATGTGCTCAGTGTGCGGCCAGCTGCCTGGGAGGGGCCAGGGGGTACAGGCTCAGGCTGTGTCAGAAAGGGCATTAGTGCCCTGGTCAGCCTATGTATTTGGGGTACAGCCAAGGTCGGTGCAGGTTGATCCTCATTTGGGGTTACTGGGTAGCCCCAGAGGACAATGTTTTTCTTCTGGAGGTCCGGCAGAGTGCTGCATTGTAGTTCTGGATTGCCAAACTGGAGGGCTTGTGGGCCTGTAGTCTGACGACAAATGTCTAAAACACAAGCTAGGCTTAGGTTTCTGGGTGAGGATATGGCAGGCACAATCTACAGACCTGAATCGAGATCTCGTGCATCTGAAGTCAGGGCAAGGATTAGACGATCTCTCAGGTTGGACTTTCTGCCCCTGATGGCCCCTTCATGAATGGGGGGGCATCACGAGGCCATGGGGGTTTTCCCACGATGGGAGTTGTGAGAAGCTCCGAACTGCAGAGAGTCTTCTGCAGGACAATTGAGACCTGTTGTTTGGCTCCAGGCCAATGATTCTGAGCAGGGTTCTAAGGATGGATGGCTGGGTAGCCCACCTCGCATTCCAATTGTCTCCTAGCAACCAGACAGGTTAGATCTCCTGGATCTGTGGGGAGCAACCGAGGACGCTGCATTGAAATGGACACCCCTGGGGATGGGTCCTAATGTGCTTTTGTGTCTAAGGAGACCTTGGAATGAAGCGGTGGCACTGGGGCCCTAAAGGGTTCTCCTAAACAGAGGCTTTGACACAGCTCCAACCTGCTAGTTTCCCATGTGTAGATGAGAAGTTTTCTGTTGGGTGAGTTAAGAAACCGCTATATGCTTGTTTTGAAATCCAGGCCTCTGAGGAGAGATGCCTAGAAACCAATGCAATGGATGTGATTAGTGCCTAGGGGCCTGTTCTTTCCTTTTTACCTCTGGGACATCTGTCTATGGGTCTGAGTGCAGGTAGGTGCTCTGTTGGGCTCAGATTGCACCTGTTTTTCCTGGGAAGCCACCACTATTGAGATGGATCAGGGAATTTGGAGGTTTATCCTATTAGAAGGGTTGTGGCCATTGGAATGGGCACACACAATTCCCTTGGAGAGGGCAAGTACAGTCCTCAGGTTTGGCTCCAGGGGCCTGAGCCTGTAGGTTGTGTAGGCCAGGGCTGTTTGGACAGTTGTCTGAAAACACAAACTCGGCTTATGTTTCGGGTCATAGGTATGGCAAGACTGATCTACAGACCATGAGGAGAACTCTTCGGGATTTGAAAGAAGGGCGAGTGTGAGGCTCCTGCTCAAGTTTTTGTCTCTGGATATCGTGTCACTCATGGTCGTGGAATTTCTGGGTGACTTCATGGGAAATGGACGAGTCTTACTCTCTGGTGGTTTGGTCCCGTCCAAAGAGTTTGGGGTCATTCTGTGGGCTGGAAGAAGTCCGTTTTTTTTTTTTTTGTTGTTGTTGTTGTTGTTTTTTTCTTGTTTAACCTCAGGTGTCCCACCAAATGATGGATTCCAGAGTAGAACCCTGGGGAGGGGCGACTGGACAATCAGAAATCTGGTTAAAAATTGGGGCCTAGGGACATGTATAGCCCATTATGACATCTAATGATCCAGCCACTGAGAAAACTTACTAGAGGACAGGACTCATGCTGATGGTCACAATGCGTGTGTATGCCCTTGTCGCACTCAAGAATGGGCGGGGCCTCAGGGTGAATGCTGTTTTCTCCTACACTGAACTTTGGACAACGTGCAACCACAAGGGTTCTTGCCATGGGTAAGGAGGAGTACTGATTTCTGCATCACACTCATTCCTGGGCAGTGATTGGAGATAAGGTCTCGGTTCTGAAGCCTGAAAACTGAGGTAGGGAAGAGATGATGACCTAAGGCCATGGCGGGTTTTATGTGCTCAGTGTGTGGTCAGCTTTCTGGGTGTTGGTTAGGAGGTCCGGGCTCAGGTTGTGTTCGGCAGTGCATTAGTGCCCAGGTTAGACTATATAATTTGGGTAAAGTCGAGTGCTGTGTAGGTGTATCCTCATTTAAGGTGCCTGGACAGCTCATGAGGCAATAATTTTATTTCTAGAGGGCAGGCAGGGTGCTGCATTGTGGGTCCGGAATTGCCAAACTTGAGGGCTTCGGGGCCAGGAGTGTGAGGACGGAAGTCTGAGAAGACAAGCTAGACTTGGGTTTCAGGGCGAGGGCACGGCAGGTACCCCTTGCAGATCTGAACCAATATCTCATGCATCTGAAGTCAGGGCGAGCATCAGACGTTGGCTCAGGTTGGAGTTTCTGAGCATGACGGCCGCTTCATAAAGGGAGCGGAATCTCGAGGCCATTGAGGTTTTCCCACGTTGGGAGTTGTTAGATGCCCCCTTCAAGGATTCCTTCTGTGGGACAATTGGGACCTGTTGGACAGCTCCAGGACATCCCATATGGAATGACTCCAGAGCACCGATCGCGGATGGATGCCTGGGAAGCCCGCCTCGCATTCCAATTGTCTCCTAGCAACAAGACAGTATAGATCTGATGGCTCTGCGGGAGCAACCGGGGTGGCTGTGTTGAAATGGACTTTCCTGAGGATGGGTCCTAATGTGTTTTTGTGTCCATGAGGGCCTTGGAATGGGGTGGTGGCACCGGGACTCTGAAGTACTCTCCTAAGCTTTGGACATGGCTCCCATGCAGAGGTTTCCTTGAGGAGACGAGATGAGTTCTGATGGGTGCCTCAGGAAAACCCCTATGCTTGTATTGGAATCAGGCTTTTGAGGACACATGCCTGTAACCCAAAGCAATGGATCCTATTATGGCCTAGGGTCCTGTCTTGTTCAATCTTCTTCTCTGGCGACATCCATCTATGGTCTGAGTGGAGGTCGATTATCAGCTGGTGTCAGACAGCCCTTGTTTGTTCCGGGCGACCTACACTATTGGGATGGCCTCAGGGACTTTGGAGGTTTCTCCTAATTTGTACGATTTTGAACCATGGAATGGGCAGAATTCCCATGGATTGGTAGGCACAGTCCTAATGTGTGGCGCCAAGTGTCCAGCCTGGAGGGTGTGTGGCCCAAGACTATGAGGACAGATGTCTGAAAACACAAACTCAGCTTAGGATTGGGGACGTAGGTATGGCAGGCCTGATCGACAAACCATGAGCAGAACTCTTCAGGATATGAAGAAAGTGCGAGTCTGAGGCGCTTGCTCAGGCTTTTGTCTCTGGATTTTGTATCAGCGATGGCCGTGGAATGTCGGGGAGGCCTCATGGACCATGGACGAATCTTCCTCTCTGAGGATTTGGCCCGATTCCCAATTGCTTTTCGTCAATCTGTGGGATGGGAGGACTTATTCAGTTTTGTTACCTCAGGTGTCCCACCAAAAGAGGAATTCCAAAGCCAAGCCGTGGGGAAGACTGAAGGGACAACCAGAACTATGGATAAAAATTGGGGCCAAGGGGCATGGCAAGCCCAATATGCTATCTCTTCATCCAGCCACTGAGTGGCTTTACTTGAGGACTGGGCTCAGCCTGAGGGTCACAATGTGTGTTTGTGACCAATGTGGCCCGTGAGCATGGGCGGGGCCTCATGGGCCACACTGGTTTCAACTACACTGAACGTTGGACAACATGCCAACCACAAGGTTTCTTGCCATGGGGAAGGAGTTCTGATTTCTGTATCACCTTCAACCCTGGGCAGTGTTTGGAGATAAGGTCTAGGTTCTGAAACCTGAAAACCGCGTTTGGGAAGAGATGACGACCTAAGTCCATGGCGGCTAGATGTGCTCAGTGTGCGGCCAACTGTCTGGGAGGGGCCAGGGGGTCCAGGCTCATGCTGTGTCAGAAAGGGCATTAGTGCCCTGTACCTTGGGGTACAGCCAAGGTCGGTGCAGGTTGATCCTCATTTGGGGTTACTGGGTAGCCCCAGAGGACAATGTTTTTCTTCTGGTGGGCCGGCAGAGTGCTGCATTGTAGTTCTGGATTGCCAAACTGGAGGGCTTGTGGGCCAGTAGTCTGACGACAAATGTCTAAGAACACAAGCTAGGCTTAGGTTTCGAGGTGAGGATATGGCAGGTACAATCTACAGACCTGTTCGAGATCTCGTGCATCTGAAGTCAGGGCAAGGATTAGACGATCGCTCAGGTTGGAGTTTCTGGTCTGATGGCCCCTTCATGAATGGGGGTGGTCATCACGAGGCCATGGGGGTTTTCCCACGATGGGAGTTGTGAGAAGCTCCAAACTGCAGAGAGTCTTCTGCAGGACAATTGAGACCTGTTGTTTGGCTCCAGGCCAATGATTCTTAGCAGGGTTGTAAGGATGGATGGCTGAGTAGCCCACCTCGCATTCCAATTGCCTCCTAGCAACAAAACAGGTTAGATCTCCTGGATTGTGGGGAGCAACCGAGGACGCTGAGTTGAATTGGACACCCCTGGGGATGGGTCCTAACGTGCTTTTGTGTCTATGGAGACCTTAGAATGAAGCGGTGGCACTGGGGACCTTAAGGTTTCTCCTAAACTGAAGCTTTGACACAGCTCCAACGTGCAAGTTTCCCATGTGTAGATGAGGTGTTTTCTGATGGGTGAGTCAAGAAACAGCTATATGCTGCTTTTGAAATCCAGGCCTCTGAGGAGAGATGCCTGGAAACCAAAGCAATGGATCTGATTAGTGCCTAGGGGCCTGTTCTTTCCTTTTTACCTCTGGGGACATCTGTCTATGGGTCTGAGTGCAGGTAGGTGCTCAGTTGGGCTCAGATTGCCCCTGTTTTTCCTGGGAAGCCACCACTATTGAGATGGATCAGGGACTTTGGAGGTTTATCCTATTAGAAGGGTTGTGGCCATTGGAATGGGCACACACAATTCCCTTGGAGAGGGCAAGTACAGTCCTCAGGTTTGGCTCCAGGGGCCTGAGCCTGTAGGTTGTGTAGGCCAGGGATGTTTGGACAGTTGTCTGAAAACACAAACTCGGCTTATGTTTCGGGTCATAGGTATGGCAGGACTGATCTACAGACCATGAGGAGAACTCTTCGGGATTTGAAAGAAGGGCGAGTGTGAGGCTCCTGCTCAAGTTTTTGGCTCTGGATATCGTGTCACTCATGGTCGTGGAATTTCTGGGTGACTTCATGGGGAATGGACGAGTCTTACTCTCTGGTGGTTTGGCCCCGTCCAAAGAGTTTGGGGACATTCTGTGGGCTGGAAGAAGTCCGTTTTTTTTTTTTGTTGTTGTTGTCGTTGTTTTCTTTTTTAACCTCAGGTGTCCCACCAAATGAGGGATTCCAGATTAGAGCCCTGAGGAGGGGCGACTGGACAATCAGAAATCTGGTAAAAATTGGGGCTTAGGGACATGTCAAGCCCATTATGACATCTAGTGGTCCAGCCACTGAGAGGACTTACTGGAGGACAGGACTCATGCTGAGGGTCTCAATGCGTGTGTATGCCCTCGTAACACTCAAGAATGGGCGGGTCCTCAGGGTGAATGCTGGTTTCTCCTACACTGAATGTTGGACAACGTGCCAACCACAAGGGTTCTTGCCATGGGTAAGGAGGAGTTCTGATTTCTCCATCACACTCACCCCTGGGCAGTGATTGGAGATAAGGTCTCGGTTCTGAAGCTGAAAACTGAGGTAGGGAAGAGATGATGACCTAAAGCCATGGCGGGTTTTATGTGCTCAGTGTGCGGTCAGCTTTGTGGGTGTTGGTCAGGAGGTCCGGGCTCAGGTTGTGTTCGACAGTGCATTAGTGCCCAGGTTAGACTATATAATTTGGGTAAAGTCGAGTGTTGTGCGTGGGCAGCTCATGAGGCAATAATTTTTTTTCTAGAGGGCAGGCAGAGTGCTGCATTGTGGGTCCGGAATTGCCAAACTTGAGGGCTTCGGGGCCAGGAGTGTGAGGACGGAAGTCTGAGAAGACAAGCTAGACTTGGGTTTCAGGGCGAGGGCACGGCACGTACCCCATGCAGATCTGAACCAATATCTCATGCATCTGAAGTCAGGGCGAGTATCAGACGTTGGCTCAGGTTGGAGTTTCTGAGCATGACGGCCGCTTCATAAAGGGAGCGGAATCTAGAGGCCATTGAGGTTTTCCCACGTTGGGAGTTGTTAGATGCCACCTTCAAGGATTCCTTCTGTGGTACAATTGGGACCTGTTGGACAGCTCCAGGACATCCCATATGGAATGACTCCAGAGCACCGTTCGCGGATGGATGCCTGGGAAGCCCGCCTCGCATTCCAATTGTCTCCTAGCAACAAGACAGTATAGATCTGATGGCTCTGCGGGAGCAACCGGGGTGGTTGAGTTGAAATGGACTTTCCTGAGGATGGGTCCTAATGTGTTTTTGTGTCCATGAGGGCCTTGGAATGGGGCGGTGGCACCAGGACTCTGAAGTACTCTCCTAAGCTTTGGACATGGCTCCCATGCAGAGGTTTCCTTGTGGAGACGAGATGAGTTCTGATGGGTGCCTCAGGAAAACCCCTATGCTCGTATTGGAATCAGGCTTTTGAGGACACATGCCTGTAACCCAAAGCAATGGATCCTATTATGGCCTAGGGTCCTGTCTTGTTCAATTTTCTTCTCTGGGGACATCCATCTATGGTCTGAGTGGAGGTTGATTATCAGCTGGTGTCAGACAGCCCTTGTTTGTTCCGGGCGACCTACACTATTGGGATGGCCTCAGGGACTTTGGAGGTTTCTCCTAATTTATACGATTTTGAACCATGGAATGGGCAGAATTCCCATGGATTGGTAGGCACAGTCCTAATGTGTGGCGCAAGGTGCCCAGCCTGGAGGGTGTGTGGCGCAAGATATTGACGACAGATGTCTGAAAACACAAACTCAGCTTAGGTTTGGGGACGTAGGTATGGCAGGCCTGATCGACAAACCATGAGCAGAACTCTTCAGGATATGAAGAAAGTGCGAGTCTGAGGCGCTTGCTCAGGCTTTTGTCTCTGGATTTTGTATCAGCGATGGCCGTGGAATGTCGGGGAGGCCTCATGGACCATGGACGAATCTTCCTCTCTGAGGATTTGGCCCGATTCCCAATTGCTTTTCGTCAATCTGTGGGATGGGAGGACTTATTCAGTTTTGTTACCTCAGGTGTCCCACCAAAAGAGGAATTCCAAAGCCAAGCCGTGGGGAAGACTGAAGGGACAACCAGAACTATGGATAAAAATTGGGGCCAAGGGGCATGGCAAGCCCAATATGCTATCTCTTCATCCAGCCACTGAGTGGCTTTACTTGAGGACTGGGCTCAGCCTGAGGGTCACAATGTGTGTTTGTGACCAATGTGGCCCGTGAGCATGGGCGGGGCCTCATGGGCCACACTGGTTTCAACTACACTGAACGTTGGACAACATGCCAACCACAAGGTTTCTTGCCATGGGGAAGGAGTTCTGATTTCTGTATCACCTTCAACCCTGGGCAGTGTTTGGAGATAAGGTCTAGGTTCTGAAACCTGAAAACCGCGTTTGGGAAGAGATGACGACCTAAGTCCATGGCGGCTAGATGTGCTCAGTGTGCGGCCAACTGTCTGGGAGGGGCCAGGGGGTCCAGGCTCATGCTGTGTCAGAAAGGGCATTAGTGCCCTGTACCTTGGGGTACAGCCAAGGTCGGTGCAGGTTGATCCTCATTTGGGGTTACTGGGTAGCCCCAGAGGACAATGTTTTTCTTCTGGTGGGCCGGCAGAGTGCTGCATTGTAGTTCTGGATTGCCAAACTGGAGGGCTTGTGGGCCAGTAGTCTGACGACAAATGTCTAAGAACACAAGCTAGGCTTAGGTTTCGAGGTGAGGATATGGCAGGTACAATCTACAGACCTGTTCGAGATCTCGTGCATCTGAAGTCAGGGCAAGGATTAGACGATCGCTCAGGTTGGAGTTTCTGGTCTGATGGCCCCTTCATGAATGGGGGTGGTCATCACGAGGCCATGGGGGTTTTCCCACGATGGGAGTTGTGAGAAGCTCCAAACTGCAGAGAGTCTTCTGCAGGACAATTGAGACCTGTTGTTTGGCTCCAGGCCAATGATTCTTAGCAGGGTTGTAAGGATGGATGGCTGAGTAGCCCACCTCGCATTCCAATTGCCTCCTAGCAACAAAACAGGTTAGATCTCCTGGATTGTGGGGAGCAACCGAGGACGCTGAGTTGAATTGGACACCCCTGGGGATGGGTCCTAACGTGCTTTTGTGTCTATGGAGACCTTAGAATGAAGCGGTGGCACTGGGGACCTTAAGGTTTCTCCTAAACTGAAGCTTTGACACAGCTCCAACGTGCAAGTTTCCCATGTGTAGATGAGGTGTTTTCTGATGGGTGAGTCAAGAAACAGCTATATGCTGCTTTTGAAATCCAGGCCTCTGAGGAGAGATGCCTGGAAACCAAAGCAATGGATCTGATTAGTGCCTAGGGGCCTGTTCTTTCCTTTTTACCTCTGGGGACATCTGTCTATGGGTCTGAGTGCAGGTAGGTGCTCAGTTGGGCTCAGATTGCCCCTGTTTTTCCTGGGAAGCCACCACTATTGAGATGGATCAGGGACTTTGGAGGTTTATCCTATTAGAAGGGTTGTGGCCATTGGAATGGGCACACACAATTCCCTTGGAGAGGGCAAGTACAGTCCTCAGGTTTGGCTCCAGGGGCCTGAGCCTGTAGGTTGTGTAGGCCAGGGATGTTTGGACAGTTGTCTGAAAACACAAACTCGGCTTATGTTTCGGGTCATAGGTATGGCAGGACTGATCTACAGACCATGAGGAGAACTCTTCGGGATTTGAAAGAAGGGCGAGTGTGAGGCTCCTGCTCAAGTTTTTGGCTCTGGATATCGTGTCACTCATGGTCGTGGAATTTCTGGGTGACTTCATGGGGAATGGACGAGTCTTACTCTCTGGTGGTTTGGCCCCGTCCAAAGAGTTTGGGGACATTCTGTGGGCTGGAAGAAGTCCGTTTTTTTTTTTTTGTTGTTGTTGTCGTTGTTTTCTTTTTTAACCTCAGGTGTCCCACCAAATGAGGGATTCCAGATTAGAGCCCTGAGGAGGGGCGACTGGACAATCAGAAATCTGGTAAAAATTGGGGCTTAGGGACATGTCAAGCCCATTATGACATCTAGTGGTCCAGCCACTGAGAGGACTTACTGGAGGACAGGACTCATGCTGAGGGTCTCAATGCGTGTGTATGCCCTCGTAACACTCAAGAATGGGCGGGTCCTCAGGGTGAATGCTGGTTTCTCCTACACTGAATGTTGGACAACGTGCCAACCACAAGGGTTCTTGCCATGGGTAAGGAGGAGTTCTGATTTCTCCATCACACTCACCCCTGGGCAGTGATTGGAGATAAGGTCTCGGTTCTGAAGCTGAAAACTGAGGTAGGGAAGAGATGATGACCTAAAGCCATGGCGGGTTTTATGTGCTCAGTGTGCGGTCAGCTTTGTGGGTGTTGGTCAGGAGGTCCGGGCTCAGGTTGTGTTCGACAGTGCATTAGTGCCCAGGTTAGACTATATAATTTGGGTAAAGTCGAGTGTTGTGCGTGGGCAGCTCATGAGGCAATAATTTTTTTTCTAGAGGGCAGGCAGAGTGCTGCATTGTGGGTCCGGAATTGCCAAACTTGAGGGCTTCGGGGCCAGGAGTGTGAGGACGGAAGTCTGAGAAGACAAGCTAGACTTGGGTTTCAGGGCGAGGGCACGGCACGTACCCCATGCAGATCTGAACCAATATCTCATGCATCTGAAGTCAGGGCGAGTATCAGACGTTGGCTCAGGTTGGAGTTTCTGAGCATGACGGCCGCTTCATAAAGGGAGCGGAATCTAGAGGCCATTGAGGTTTTCCCACGTTGGGAGTTGTTAGATGCCACCTTCAAGGATTCCTTCTGTGGTACAATTGGGACCTGTTGGACAGCTCCAGGACATCCCATATGGAATGACTCCAGAGCACCGTTCGCGGATGGATGCCTGGGAAGCCCGCCTCGCATTCCAATTGTCTCCTAGCAACAAGACAGTATAGATCTGATGGCTCTGCGGGAGCAACCGGGGTGGTTGAGTTGAAATGGACTTTCCTGAGGATGGGTCCTAATGTGTTTTTGTGTCCATGAGGGCCTTGGAATGGGGCGGTGGCACCAGGACTCTGAAGTACTCTCCTAAGCTTTGGACATGGCTCCCATGCAGAGGTTTCCTTGTGGAGACGAGATGAGTTCTGATGGGTGCCTCAGGAAAACCCCTATGCTCGTATTGGAATCAGGCTTTTGAGGACACATGCCTGTAACCCAAAGCAATGGATCCTATTATGGCCTAGGGTCCTGTCTTGTTCAATTTTCTTCTCTGGGGACATCCATCTATGGTCTGAGTGGAGGTTGATTATCAGCTGGTGTCAGACAGCCCTTGTTTGTTCCGGGCGACCTACACTATTGGGATGGCCTCAGGGACTTTGGAGGTTTCTCCTAATTTATACGATTTTGAACCATGGAATGGGCAGAATTCCCATGGATTGGTAGGCACAGTCCTAATGTGTGGCGCAAGGTGCCCAGCCTGGAGGGTGTGTGGCGCAAG
Source organism: Mustela nivalis (assembly GCF_964662115.1). Taxonomy (NCBI): domain Eukaryota; kingdom Metazoa; phylum Chordata; class Mammalia; order Carnivora; family Mustelidae; genus Mustela; species Mustela nivalis. The sequence continues at coordinate 114,095 of NW_028135735.1, read as the reverse complement.
ATATTGACGACAGATGTCTGAAAACACAAACTCAGCTTAGGTTTGGGGACGTAGGTATGGCAGGCCTGATCGACAAACCATGAGCAGAACTCTTCAGGATATGAAGAAAGTGCGAGTCTGAGGCGCTTGCTCAGGCTTTTGTATCTGGATTTTGTATCAGCGATGGGCGTGGAATGTCAGGGAGGCCTCATGGGCCATGGACGAATCTTCTTCTCTGAGGATTCGGCCCGATTCCCAATTGCTTTTCGTCAATCTGTGGGATGGGAGGACTCATTTCAGTTTTGTTACCTCAGGTGTCCAACCAAAAGAGGAATTCCAAAGCCAAGCCGTGGGTAAGACTGAAGGGACAACCTGAACTATGGTTAAAAATTGGGGCCTAGGGGCATGGCAAGCCCAATATGCTATCTCTTCATCCAGCCACTGATTGGCCTTACTTGAGGACTGGGCTCAGCCTGAGGGTCACAATGTGTGTTTGTGACCAATGTGGCCCGTGAGCATGGGCGGGGCCTCATGGGCCACACTGGTTTCAACTACACTGAACGTTGGACAACATGCTAACCACAAGGTTTCTTGCCATGGGGAAGGAGTTCTGATTTCAGCATCACCTTCAAACCCGGGCAGTGTTTGGAGATAAGGTCTAGGTTCTGAAACCTGAAAACCGAGGTTGGGAAGAGATGACGACCTAAGGCCATGGCGGCTCGATGTGATCAGTGTGCGGCCAGCTGTCTGGGAGGGGCCAGGGGGTCCAGGCTCAGGCTGTGTCAGAAAGGGCATTAGTGCCCTGGTCAGCCTATGTATTTGGGGTACAGCCAAGGTCGGTGCAGGTTGATCCTCATTTGGGGTTACTAGATAGCCCCAGAGGACAATGTTTTTCTTCTGGCGGGCATGTAGAGTGCGGCATTGTAGTTCTGGATTGCCAAACTGGAGGGCTTGTGGGCCAGTAGTCTGACGACAAAAGTCTGAGAACACAAGCTAAGCTTAGGTTTCTGGGTGAGGCCATGGCAGGCACAATCTACAGACCTGAATCGAGATCTCGTGCATCTGAAGTCAGGGCGAGGATCAGACGATCGCTCAGGTTGGAGTTTCTGTCCCTGATGGCCCCTTCATGAATGGGGGGGCTTCACGAGGCCATGGGGGTTTTCCCACGATGGGAGTTGTGAGTAGCTCCAAACTGCAGAGAGTCTTCTGCAGGACAATTGAGACCTGTTGTTTGGCTCCAGGCCAATGATTCTGAGCAGGGTTCTAAGGATGGATGGCTGGGTAGCCCACCTCACATTCCAATTGTCTCCTAGCAACAAGACAGGTTAGATCTCCTGGATCTGTGGGGAGCAACCGAGGATGCTGCATTTAAATGGACACCCCTGGGGATGGGTCCTAATGTGCCTTTGTGTCTAAGGAGACCTTGGAATGAAGCGGTGGCACTTGGGCCCTAAAGAGTTCTACTAAACAGAGGCTTTGACACAGCTCCAACGTGCAAGTTTCCGATGTGTAGATGAGATGTTTTCTGAAGGGTGAGTCAAGAAACAGCTATATGTTGCTTTTGAAATCCAGGCCTCTGAGGAGAGATTCCTGGAAACCCAAGAAATGGATCTGATTAGTGCCTAGGGGCCTGTTCTTTCCTTTTTACCTCTGGGGACATCTGTCTATGGGTCTGAGTGCAGGTAGGGGCTCTGTAGGGCTCAGATTGCCCCTGTTTTTCCTGGGAAGCCACCACTATTGAGATGGATCAGGGACTTTGGAGGTTTATCCTATTAGAAGGGTTGTGGCCATTGGAATGGGCACACACAATTCCCTTGGAGAGGGCAAGTACAGTCCTCAGGTTTGGCTCCAGGGGCCTGAGCCTGTAGATTGTGTAGGCCAGGGCTGTTTGGACAGTTGTCTGAAAACACAAACTCGGCTTATGTTTCGGGTCATAGGTATGGCAGGACTGATCTACAGACCATGAGGAGAACACTTCGGGATTTGAAAGAAGGGCGAGTGTGAGGCTCCTGCTCAAGTTTTTGTCTCTGGATATCGTGTCACTCATGGTCGTGGAATTTCTGGGTGACTTCATGGGAAATGGACGAGTCTTACTCTCTGTTGGTTTGGCCCCGTAAAAGAGTTTGGGGTCATTCTGTGGGCTGGAAGAACTCCGTTTTTTTTGTTGTTGTTGTTGTTGTTGTTGTTTTCTTTTTTAACCTCAGGTGTCCCACCGAATGAGGGATTCCAGAGTAGAGCCCTGGGGAGGGGCGACTGGACAATCTGAAATCTGGTTAAAAATTGGGGCCTACGGACCTGTCAAGCCCATTATGACATCTAATGGTCCAGCCAAGGAGAGGACTTACTAGAGGACAGGACTCATGCTGAAGGTCACAATGCGTGTGTATGCCCTCGTCGCACTCAAGAATGGGCGGGGCCTCAGGGTGAATGCTGGTTTCTCCTACACTGAACGTTGGAAAACGTGCCAACCACAAGGGTTCTTGCCATGGGTAAGGAGGAGTTCTGATTTCTGCATCACACTCACCCCTGGGCAGTGATTGGAGATAAGGTCTCGGTCTGAAGCCTGAAAACTGAGGGAGGGAAGAGATCATGACCTAAGGCCATGGCGGGTTTTATGTGCTCAGTGTGCGGTCAGCTTTCTGGGTGTTGGTCAGGAGGTCCGGGCTCAGGTTGTGTTCATCAGTGCATTAGTGCCCAGGTTAGATTATATAATTTGGGTAAAGTCAAGTGCTGTGTAGGTATATCTTCATTTAAGGTGCCTGGGCAGCTCATGAGGCAAAAATTTTTTTTCTAGAGGGCATGCAGGGTGCTGCATTGTGGGTCCGGAATTGCCAAACTTGAGGGCTTCGGGGCCAGGAGTGTGAGGACGGAAGTCTGAGAAGACAAGCTAGACTTGGGTTTCAGGGCGAGGGCACGGCAGGTACCCCCTGCAGATCTGAACCAATATCTCATGCATCTGAAGTCAGGGCGAGGATCAGACGTTGGCTCAGGTTGGAGTTTCTGAGCATGACGGCCGCTTCATGAAGGGAGCGGAATCTCGAGGCCATTGAGGTTTTCCCACGTTGGGAGTTGTGGGATGCCCCCTTCAAGGTTTCCTTCTGCGGGACAATTGAGACCTGTTGGACAGCTCCAGGACATCCCATATGGAATGACTCCAGAGCACCGTTCGCGGATGGATGCCTGGGAAGCCTGCCTCGCATTCCTATTGTCTCCTAGCAACAAGACAGTTTAGATCTGCTGGCTCTGCGGGAGCAACCGGGGTGGCTGAGTTGAAATGGACTTTCCTGAGGATGGGTCCTAATGTGTTTTTGTGTCCATGAGGGCCTTGGAATGGGGTGGTGGCTCCAGGACCCTGAAGTACTCTCCTAAGCTTGGACATGGCTCCCATGCACAGGTTTCCTTGTGGAGACGAGATGAGTTCTACTGGGTTTCTCAGGAAAACCCCTATGCTCGTATTGGAATCAGGCTTTTGAGGACACATGCCTCTAACCCAAAGAAATGGATCCTATTATGGCCTAGGGTCCTGTCTGGTTCAATCTTCTTCTCTGGGGACATCCATCTATGGTATGAGTGGAGGTCGATTATCAGCTGGTGTCAGAAAGCCCTTGTTAGTTCCGGGCGACCTAACTATTGGGATGGCCTCAGGGAATTTAGAGGTTTCTACTAATTTGTACGATTTTGGACCATGGGATGGGCAGAATTCCCATGGATTGGTAGGCACAGTCCTAATGTGTGGCTCTAGGGGCCCAGCCTGGAGGGTGTGTGGCCCAAGACTTTGAGGACAGAAGTCTGAAAACACAAACTCAGCTTAGGTTTGGGGACGTAGTTATGGCAGGCCCGATCTACAAACCATGAGAAGAACTCTTCAGGATATGAAGAAAGTGCGAGTCTGAGGCGATTGCTCAGGCTTTTGTCTCTGGATTTTGTATCAGCGATGGCCGTGGAATGTCGGGGAGGCCTCATGGGCCGTGGACGAATCTTCCTCTCTGAGGATTTGTCCCGATTCGCAATTGCTTTTCGTCAATCTGTGGGATGGGATGACTCATTTCAGTTTTTTTACCTCAGCTGTCCCACCAAAAGAGGAATTCCAAAGCTAAGCCGTGGGGAAGACTGAAGGAACAACCAGAACTATGGTAAAAAATTGGGGCCTAGTTGAATGGCAGGCCCAATATGCTGTCTCTTCATCCAGCCACTGAGTGGCCTTACTTGAGGACTGGGCTCAGCCTAAGGGTCACAATGTGTGTTTGTGACCAATGTGGCCTGCGAGCATGGGCGGGGCCTCATGGGCCACACTGGTTTCAACGACACTGAACGTTGGACAACATGCCAACCACAAGGTTTATTGCCATGGGGAAGGAGTTCTGATTTCAGCATCACCTTCAACCCCGGGCAGTGATTGGAGATAAGGTCTAGGTTCTGAAACCAGAAAACCGAGGTTGGGAAGAGATGACGACCTAAGGCCATGGCGGCTCCATGTGCTCAGTGTGCGGCCAGCTGTCTGGGAGGGGCCAGGGGGTCCAGGCTCAGGCTGTGTCATAAAGGGCATTAGAGCCCTGGTCAGCCTTAGTATTTGGGGTACAGCCAAGGTCGGTGCAGGTTGATCCTCATTTGGGGTTACTGGATAGCCCCAGAGGACGATGTTTTTCTTCTGGCGGGCCGGCAGAGTGCTGCATTGTAGTTATGGATTGCCAAACTGGAGGGCTTGTGGGCCAGTAGTCTGACGACAAAAGTCTGAGAACACAAGCTAGGCTTAGGTTTCTGGGTGAGGCCATGGCAGGCACAATCTACAGACCTGAATAGAGATCTCGTGCATCTGAAGTCAGGGCGAGGATCAGACGATCGCTCAGGTTGGAGTTTCTGTCCCTGATGGCCTTTTCATGAATGGGGGGGCATCACGAGGCCATGGGGGTTTTCCCACGATGGGAGTTGTGAGAAGCTCCAAACTGCAGAGAGTCTTCTGCAGGACAATTGAGACCTGTTGTTTGGCTCCAGGCCAATGATTCTGAGCAGGGTTCTAAGGATGGATGGCTGGGTAGCCCACCTCGCATTCCTATTGTCTCGTAGCAATAAGACAGGTTAGATCTCCTGGATCTTTGGGGAGCAACCGAGGATGCTGCATTGAAATGGACACCCCTGGGGATGGGTCCTAATGTGCCTTTGTGTCTAAGGAGACCTTGGAATGAAGCGGTGGCACTTGGGCCCTAAAGAGTTCTACTAAACAGAGGCTTTGACACCGCTCCAACGTGTAAGTTTCCCATGTGTAGATGCGAAGTTTTCTGAAGGGTGAGTCAAGAAACAGCTATATGCTGCTTTTGAAATCCAGGCCTCTGAGGAGAGATTCCTGGAAACCAAAGCAATGGATCTGATTAGTGCCTAGGGGCCTGTTCTTTCCTTTTTACCTCTGGGGACATCTGTCTATGGGTCTGAGTGCAGGTAGGTGCTCTGTAGGGCTCAGATTGCCCCTGTTTTTCCTAGGAAGCCACCACTATTGAGATGGATCACGGACTTTGGAGGTTTATCCTATTAGAAGGGTTGTGGCCATTGGAATGGGCACACACAATTCCCTTGGAGAGGGCAAGTACAGTCCTCAGGTTTGGCTCCAGGGGCCTTAGCCTGTAGGTTGTGTAGGCCAGGGCTGTTTGGACATTTGTCTGAAAACACAAACTCGGCTTATGTTTCGGGTCATAGGTATGGCAGGACTGATCTACAGACCATTAGGAGAACTCTTCGGGATTTGAATGAAGGGCGAGTGTGAGGCTACTTCTCAAGTTTTTGTCTCTGGATATCGTGTCACTCATGGTCGTGGAATTTCTGGGTGACTTCATGGGAAATGGACGAGTCTTACTCTCTGTTGGTTTGGCCCCGTCCAAAGAGTTTGGGGTCATTCTGTGGGCTGGAAGAAGTCCGTTTTTGTTGTTGTTGTTGTTGTTGTTGTTGTTGTTGTTTTTTTCTTTTTTAACCTTAGGTGTCCTATCGAATGAGGGATTCCAGAGTAGAGCCCTGGGGAGGGGCGACTGGACAATCCGAAATCTGGTTAAAAATGGGGGCCTAGGGACATGTCAAGCCCATTATGACATCTAATGGTCCAGCCAAGGAGAGGACTTACTAGAGGACAGGTTCATGATGAGGGTCACAATGCGTGTGTATGCCCTCGTCGCACTCAAGAATGGGCGGGGCCTCAGGGTGAATGCTGGTTTCTCCTACACTGAACGTTGGACAACGTGCCAACCACAAGGGTTCTTGCCATGGGTAAGGAGGAGTTCTGATTTCTGCATCACACTCACCCCTGGGCAGTGATTGGAGATAGGTCTCGGTTCTGAAGCCTGAAAACTGAGGGAGGGAAGAGATCATGACCTAAGGCCATGGCGGGTTTTATGTGCTCAGTGTGCGGTCAGCTTTCTGGGTGTTGGTCAGGAGGTCCGGGCTCAGGTTGTGTTCGACAGTGCATTAGTGCCCAGGTTAGACTATATAATTTGGGTAAAGTCGAATGCTGTGTAGGTTTATCCTCATTTAAGGTGCCTGGGCAGCTCATGAGGCAATAATTTTTTTTCTAGAGGGCAGGCAGAGTGCTGCATTGTGGGTCCGGAATTGCCAAACTTGAGGGCTTCGGGGCCAGGAGTGTGAGGACGGAAGTCTGAGAAGACAAGCTAGACTTGGGTTTCAGAGCGAGGGCACGGCAGGTACCCCCTTCAGATCTGAACCAATATCTCATGCATCTGAATTCAGGGCAAGGATCAGACGTTGGCTCAGGTTGGAGTTTCTGTGCATGACGGCCGCTTCATGAAGGGAGCAGAATCTCGAGGCCATTGAGGTTTTCCCACGTTGGGAGTTGTGGGATGCCCCCTTCAAGGATTCCTTCTGCGGGACAATTGAGACCTGTTGGACAGCTCCAGGACATCCCATATGGTATGACTCCAGAGCACCGTTCGCGGTTGGATGCCTGGGAAGCCCGCCTCGCATTCCAATTGTCTCCTAGCAACAAGACAGTTTAGATCTGCTGGCTCTATTGATGACCCCCACCATCATGAAGGGGCCATCCTGAACAGAAACTTCAACCTGAGCCTACGTCTGATCCTCGCCCTGACATCAGATGCATGAGATTTAGATTTAGCTCTACAGAGTGTGCCTGCCATGATCTTGACCCAAAACCTAAGCCTAGCTTGTGTTCTCACACTTCCTTCCTCACAATTCTGGCCCACAAGCCCTCCAGTGTGAGAATTCCGTCGCCACAATGCAGCACTCTTCCTTCCCTCCAGAAGAAAAACGTTGCCCCTGGGGCTACCCAGAAACGCCAAATTAGGATCAATCTGCATGCCATCAACTTTACTCCAATTATACAGTCTAAGCTTGGCACTAATGCCCTGTCTGACACAGCCTGAGCCTGGACCTCCTGGATGACACCCAGAAAGGTGGTGTCACACCTAAGGACTGTGCCAGTGCTCTCCAAGGGTACTCTGCCCGTTTCATTTGCCACAACCTTACAGATTAGGAGAAACCTCCAATTCCCAAGACGAGCCCAATAGTGTTGGCCTCCCCCAACAAACATGGGTGATCTGACACAAGCGGAGCAGTGACCTCCATTCTGAATCTTAGACAGAGACACTCAGAGGAGAATATTGAAAAGGACAGGCCCCTAGACCGTAATCAGATCCATTGCTTTGGATTCCAGGCATTGTTCCCCAGATGCTTGGTTTCCAATACCAGGTTGTGGGGGTTTCAGAACAAATCTCGTCTCTACATGGGAAACTTGCTCTTTGGAGCTGCATCAAAACCTCAGGTAGGAGAATTCTTCAGGGAAACAGAGCCACTGCCCCATTCCAAGGGATCCATGGACACAAATCCACATCATGACTGATCCTCATGAGAGTGCATTTCAATACAGCCCCCTCGGTTGTTCCCCCAGTGACAGCAGATCTAATCCTCCTTTTCACTAGGACACAACTGGAATGCAAGTTGGACTGCCTAGGCATCCATCATTAGAACTGTGCTTTGGAGCATTTCTTATGGGACGTCCTTGATCCATCCAAAAGTTCGTGACTGTCCCGCTGACGGAATCCTTGTGGTTTGGAGCATCACACACTCACAAAGTTGGAAATCTTCCATGGTTTCCTGATGCCCCCCCCCCCACCTTCATGAAGGGGACATCATGTTCAGAAACTCCAACCTAAGCCAACATCTGATCCTCGCCCTGACTTCAGATGCACGAGATCTCATTTCAGGTCTGTAGAGTGTGCCTGCCATGTTACCGCTGCGAATTCTAAGCTGAACTTGTGTTCTCAGACTTCTGTTCAAAAACACCTGGCCCACAAGCCCTGAAGTTGGCAATTCTGGAGCCAGAATGCAGCACTCTGCCTGCCCTCCAGAAGAAAATCTTTGCCCTATGGGGCCAACCAGAAACCCCAAATGAGGACCAACCTTCACATCACTCGACTGTACCCCAATTATACAGTCTAGCCTGGGGACTAATGCCCTGCCTGACACAGCCTGAGCCCAGACCTCATGATGGACACAGACATCTGGCCGCACACTAAGTCCATCGGACCCACCATGGACTTAGGTCGTCATCTCTTACCAACCTCGGTTTTCAGGCTTCAGATTCTAGACCTTATCTCTACTCACTGCCATGCCGTGTACGTGATGCAGAAATCAGAACTCCTCCTTCCCCATGACCAGAAACCCTGTGGTTGGCATGTTGTCCATCGTGCAGTGTAGGAGAAACCAGCATGGCCCATGAGGCCTCAGACATGCTTGAGGGCTGCAATGGGCACAAACACACATTAGGACCCTAAGCATGAACCCTGGCCTCAAGTAAAGCCTCTCCGGGGCTGGACCAAGAGCCCACATATGGAGATTACCATGCCCCTACTCCCCAAACCTTAACCAGTGCTTGAGAAGTCTAGTCACCCCTACTCAGATCTCTTCTCTAGAATCCCTCCTTGGTGGGACACATGAGGTTAAAAAAAAAATAGAGAAAGGACTTCTACCGTCCAAAGAATGACCGCAAACACTTGGAATTGGGCCAAATTCACAGAGAGAAATACTCGTCCATGGCTGATGAGGCCACCCTGACATTCCACGGCCACCATTGACACAAAATCCGGAGACAAAAGCCTGAAAAAGCGCCACACACTCGCCCTTTGTTCAAAGCCTGAAAAATTCTCACGGTCTGTAGATCGGGCCTGCCATACCTATGTCCCCAAACCTAAGCCAAGTTTGTGTTTTCAGACTTCTGTCTCCATTGTCCTGGCCCACACACCCTCAAGGCTTGGCCCCATGGAGCCACACCTCAGGACTGTGCCTGCCCTCTCCATGGGAATTCTGCTCATTCCTTTGGCACAACCTGACAGATTAGGAGAAACATCCGAAGTCCCCGAGGCCACCCCAATATTGTAGGATGTCCGGGACAAACAGGGACCATCTGCCACAATCTGAGCCACTACCTCCAATCAGACCTGTAGATAGATATCCATAGAAAAGAAGATTGAACAGGACAGGCACCTAGGCCCTAAACGGATCCATTGCTTTTGTTTTCACGTATCTCTCCTCAGAGGCCTGGATTCCAATACCAGCACATGGGGGTTTCTGGAGCTACCAATCAGAACAAATCGCATGCCACATGGGAATCATGCTATATGGAACTGTGTCAAAACCTCCAGTTAGGAGAAAATTTCACGTCACTGGAGCCACCGCCCCATTCCAATGTCTCAATGGACACAATCCCACATTATGACCCATCCTCAGGAGAGTCCATTTCAACTCAAACCTGGCGGTTGCTCACCCAGTGCCAGCAGATCAAACCTGCTTTGTCACTAGGAGACAATTGGAATGCGAGTTCGTTGCCCAGGTATCCGTTGTTAGAACTCTGCTCTGGAGAAATTCCTAATGGGGTGTCCTTGATCCATTCAACAGGTCTCAACTGTCCTGCAGAAGGAATCCTTGTGGTTTGCAGCATCACACACTCGCACCGTGGGAAAACCTCCATGGCCTCGTGATGCCTCCACCTTCAGGTAGAGGACATCATGGACAGAAACTCCCGTCTGATCCTCGCCCTGACTTCAGATGCATGAGATCTCAATTCAGCTCTGCAGAGTGTGCCTGCCTTGCCCTCGCCCCAAAACCTAAGCCAGCTCGCGTTCTCAGACTTCCGTCCTCACACTCCTGGCCCACAAGCCTTCCACTTTGGGAATTCTGGAGACAAAATGCAGCACTCTGCCTGCCCTCCAGAAGAGAGACTTTGCCCTAGGGGTCTACCCAGAAACATCAAATGAGGATCAACCTGCAATTCTCTAGACTGTACCCCAGTCTAGCCTGGGCACTAATGCCCTGTCTGACACAGCCTGACCCCAGACCTCGTGACCGACACCCAGACACCTGGCCTCACACTGAACACATCGAACATGCCATGGCCATAGGTCATCATCTCTTCCCAACCTTGGTCTTCAGGCTTCAGAAGCTAGACGTTATCTCCACTCACAACTAAGTGATGTACGTGATGCAGAAATCAGAACTTCACCTTCCCCATGACCAGAAACCTTGTGGTTGGCATGTTGTCCAACGTTCAGTATATGAGAATCCAGCATGGCCCATGAGGCCTCAGACATGCTTGAGGGCTGCGATGGGCACAAACACACATTAGGACCCTAATCATGAACCCTGGCCTCAAGTAAAGCCTCTCCGGGGCTGGACCAAGAGCCTGCATATGGGACTTGCCATGCCCCTACTCCCCCAATCCTAGCCAGAGCTTGAGAAGTCTAGTCAACCTTATTCAGAGCTCTTTTCTGGAATGGCTCTTTGGTGGGACACATAAGGTAAAAAAAAAAAAAACCAAGATAAAGAAAAAAAAAAAGTAAGGACTCCTACCATCCAAAGAATGACCCCAAACACTTGGAATTTGGCCAAATCCACAGAGAGAAATACTCGTCCATGGTCGATGACGCCAGCCTGACATTCCACGGCCACCATTGACACAAAATCTGGAGACAAAAACCTGAAAAAGCGCCACACACTTGCCCTTTGTTCAGAGCCCCCAAAATTCTCAAGGTCTGTAGATCGGGCCTGCCATACCTATGTCCCCAAACCTAAGCCGAGTTTGTGTTTTCAGACTTCTGTCTCCATTGTCCTCACCCACACACCCTAAAGGCTGGGCCCCATGGAGCCACACCTCAGGACTGTGCCTGCCCTCTCCAAGGGAATTCTGCTCATTCATTTGGCACAACCTGACAGATTAGGAGAATCATCCAAAATCTCTGAGGCCATCCCAATAGTGTAGGATGTCCTGGACATACAGGGACCCTCTGGCACAAGCTGAGCCACTACCTCCAATCAGAACCTTAGACAGATATCCATAGAAAAGAATATTGAACAAGACAGGCACCTAGGCCCTAACTGGATCCATTGCTTTTGTTTTCAGTCATCTCTCCTCAGAGGCCTAGATTCCAATACCAGCATAAGGGGGTTTCCAGAGATACCTATCAGAAAAAATCTCGTCTCCACATGGGAATCTTGCTCTATGGAGCTGTGTCATAACCTCCAGTTAGGAGAAAACTTCAGGTAACTGGAGCCACTGCCCCATTTGAATATCTCCATGGACACAATCCCAAATTATGACCCATCCTCAGGAGAGTCCATTTCAACTAAACCCCCTCGGTTGCTACCCCAGAGCCAGCAGATTGAACCTGCCTTGTCGCTAGGAGACAATTGAAATGCGAGTTGGGCTCTTCAGGCATCCATCCTTAGAACCCTGCTCTTGCGTCATTCCTTATGGGACATCCTTGAGCCATCCAACAGGTCTCGACTGTCCCACAGGAGTCCTTGTGCATGGACCACCTAACAACTCATATCATGGAAAGCTTCCAAGGTCACATGATGCCCCCAATCTTCATGAAGGCAGATCATGGAAAGAAACTCCAACCTGAGCCAACAGCTGATCTTCGCCTTGACTTCAGATGCATGAGATCTTGATTCAGCTCTTCAGAGTGTACCTGCTGTGCCCTCACCCCAAAACCTAAGCGTAGCTAGTGTTCTCCGACTTCCGTCCTCACTCTCCTGGACCACACGCCCTCTATTTTGGGATTTCCGATGACACAGTGCTGCACTCTGCCTGCACTCTAGAAGAAAAATATTGCCCTATGGGTCTACCCAGAAACCTCAAATGAGGATAAACCTGCACGTCACTCAACTGTACACCAAATATAGTCTAGCCTGTGCACTAATGCCCTGTCTGACATAACCTGAGGCCTGAATTCCCAACCGACACCCAGACAGCTTGCAGTACACTGAGAACATCTGAACCGCCATGGCCTTAGGTCGCCATCTCTTTCCAACTTCGGTTTTCAGGCTACAGAATCCTAGACCTTATCTCTACTCACTTCCCATGGGTGAACGTGATGCAGAAATCAGAACTCCTCCTGCCCTCTCGCCAGAATCTTGTGGTTGGCATCTTGTCCAACGTTCAGTGTAGGACCCCTGTAGGGCCTACAGGGGTAGTAGTAGGGCCCCTGAGGGTAGTGTAGGGTCCCTGAGGCCCTGCCTATGCTTAAGTGCTGCGGTGGGCTCAAACACACATTGGGACCCTCAGTTTGAGCCCTGTCCTCAAGTAAAGCCTCTCAGTGGCTGGACCATGAGCCCACATATGGGGCCTGCCATGCCCCAAGTCACCCAATCTTAACCAGATGTAGAGACATCTAGTCACCCCTACTCAGGGCTCTGCTCTGGAATCCCTCTTTGGTGGGACATTTGAGGTAAATAAACACAGAAAGGACTCCTCCCACTCACAGAATGACCCCAATCACTTGGGATTGGGCCATCCCAAGTGATTGGGGTCCAGAGAGAAAGACTCGTCCATGGCCCATGAGGCCAGCCCGACATTCCACGGCCACTATTGACACAAAATCCAGAGACATAAGCTTCAGCAAGCGTTCACACTCACCCTTAGGTCATAGCCCAAAAAATTCTCCTCATGGTCTGTAGATTGGGCCTGCCATACCTACGTCCCCAAACCTAAGCCGAGTTTCTGTTTTCAGACTTCTATCCTGACATCCCTGTCCCACACACCCTCCAGACTGAGGCCCCTGGAGCCACACCTCAGGACTGTGCCTGCCCTCTCCAAGGAAATTCTTCCCATTCCATTGGCCACAACCCTACAGATAAGGAGAAACCTCCAAAGTCCCAGAGGCCATTCCAATAGTGTAGGCCACCCAGGACAAAGAGGGGCGATCTCTCACAAGCTGAGCAACGACGTCAACTCACCCGTAGACAGATAACCCAAGAGAAGAAGATTAAACTGGACTGGCCCCTAGAATGTAATTGGTTCCATTGCTTTTTTTTCTAAGCATCTCTCCTCAGAGGCCTGTTTTCCAATACCAGCATATGGGGGATTCCAGAGATACCAATCAGAACAAATCTTGTCTTCACATGGGAAACTTATCCTTTGGAGCTCTGTAAAAGCCTCCAGTTAGGAGAAACCTTCAGGTAGCCGGAGCAACCGCCCTATTCCAAGGTCTCCATGGACACATACCCGCATTATGACCATTCGGCAGGAGAGTACATTTCAACTCAGCCCCGTCGATTACTCCCCCAGAGGCAGAATATCAAACCTGCCTTGTCGCTAGGAGACAACTGGAATGCAAAGCAGACTCTCTAGGCATCCATCCTTGGAATCCTGCTCTGGCGCCGTTCCATATGGGATGTCCTGGAGCCTTCCAACAGGTCTTGACTGTCCCACAGAAGGAATCCTTGCAGATGGGAGCATCTCACAACTCCTATCGTGGGAAAACCTACATGGCCTCATGAGATGCTCCCCTTTATAAAGGGGCCATCATGGACAGAAACTCCAACCTGAGCCAACTTCTGATGCATTGCTTTGGTTTCTAGGTATCTCTCCTCAGAGGCCTGGTTTCCAATATCAGAATATGGGGGCTTCTTAGGAAACAATCAGAACAGATCTCATCTCCACATGGGAAACTTGCTCTTTGGAGCTGTGTCAATACCTCAGGTTAGGAAGATCCTTCAGGGCGCTGGCGCCATGGCCCAATCCCAAGTTCTCCAAGGACACAAACTTACATTATGATCCATTCTCAGGAGAGTCCATTTCAAATCAGCCCCCTCGGCTGCTCACCCTGAGGCAGCAGATCAAACCTTCCTTGTCACTAGGAGACAGTTAGAATGGGAGGCGGGCTGCCCAGGCATCCATCCTTAGAACCCTGCTCTGGAGAACTTCTTTATGGGACGTCTTGAATCCAACCAACCTGTCTTGACTGTCTCGCAGAATGTATCCTTGTGGTTTGAAGCATCACACAATAACACTGTGAGAAAACCTCCATTTCCTCATGATGCCCCACACCTTCATAAATGGGCCATCATGGACAGAAACTCCATCCTAAGCAAAAGTCTGATCCTCGCCCTGAATTCAGAAGCATGAGATCTCGATTCAGCACTTGAGAGTGTGCCTGCTGGGCCCTCTCCCCGAAACCTAAGCCAAACTTGTGTTCTCAGACTTCCGTCCTCAGAATCCTGGCCACACCCCTCCAGTTTGGAAATTCTGGAGACACAATGCAGCACTCTTTCTGCCCTCCATAAGAAAAATGTTGCCCTATAGGGCTAACCAGAAAGGCCAAATGAGTAACAACCTGCATGCCACTCGACCATACCCCAATTATACAGTCTAGCCTGTGCACTAAAGCCCTGTCTGACACAGCCTGAGGGCAGACCTCCAGTCCAACACCCAGACAGCTGGCCGTACACAGAGCATATCACACCCACAATGGCTTTAGGCCATCTTCTCTACCCAACCTCAGTTTTCACCTTCAGAACCTAGACCTTATCTCCACTCACTGCTCAGGAGTGAACGTGATGCAAGAATCAGAACTTCTCCTTCGCCTTGGCAAGAAACCTAGTGGTTGGCATGTTGTCCAATGTTCATTGTAGGAGAAAGCAGCATGGACTAGGAGGCCCCACCTATCCCTGAGGGCCACAATGTGCACAAACACACTTTGTGACCCTCAGCGTGAGCCCTATCCTCATGTAAAGCCTCTTAGTGACTGGAACAACAGCCAACATATGGGGCTGGCCAAGCCCCTAGTCCCCCAATCTCAACCAGAGTTCGAAATGTCTAGTCACCCCTACTCAGGGCTCAACTCTGGAATCCCTCTTTGGTGGGACACCTGAGGTAAAAAAAAAAAAAATACAGAAAGGACTCTTCCCATCCACAGAATGATCCCAACCATTTGGTATCAGGCCAAATCATCAGAGAAAGAATTGTCCATGGCACTTGAGGACACCCCGACATTCCGCGGCCACCGTTGACCCAAAATCCAGAGACAAAAGCCTGAGCAAGCGCCACATACTAGCCCTTTGTTCATAGCCCGGAAAATTCTCACAGTCTGTAGATCGAGCCTTCATACATACATCCCCAAACCTAAGCTGAGTTTGTGTTTTCAGACTTCTGTCCCCACAGTCCTGGCCCACACACCATCCAAGTTGGGGCCCCTGGAGCCACACCTCAGGACTGTGGCTTCCCTCTCCAGGGGAATTCTGCCATTTCCATTGGCCACAACCCTCAAAATTAGGAGTATCCTCCAATCTCCCCGAGGCCATCCGAATAGTGTTGGCTGCCCAGGACAAACAGGGATGATCTCTCACAAGTTAGGAAACTACCTCCACTCAGACCCAGAGACAGATATCCCCAGAGAATAAGATTGAACTGTACAGGCACTTAGGCCCTAATCAGATCCATTGCTTTTGATTCCAGTCATCTCTCCTCAGAGGCCTGGTTTCCAATACCAGCATATGGGAGATTCCTTAGGCACTCATCAAAACAATTCTCTTCTCTACATAGGAAACATACTCTTTAGAGCTCCATCAAAACCTCCGGTTATGAACATCCCTCAAGGCCCCGGATCAAGCACCCCATTCCAAGGTCTACATGGACACAAATGCACATTATGACCCATCCTCAACTCACACCTTTCAACACACCCGCCTAGGTTGCTCCCCTAGATCCAGCAGATCGAACTTGCCTTGGCTCTATGAGACACCTGGAATGGGAGGCAGGCTGCCCAGGCATCCATCCTTAGAACCCTGCTCTGGATAACTTCCTTATGGGATGTCCTGGAGCCATCCAACAGGTCTGGACTGTCCCACAGAAAGAATCATTGCGGTTTGGAGCATCTCACAATTCCCATCGTGGGAAAACCTCCATGTCCTCGTGACACCCTCCCCTTCATGAAGGGGCCGTCATGGACAGAAACTCCGACCTAAGCCAACTTCTGATCCTAGCTCTGTCTTCAGGTATACGGGATCTCGAATCATCTCTGCAGAGGGTGCCTGCCGTCCCCTCACCCCGAAATCTAAGTCTGGCTTGTGTTCTCAGAATTTTTTCCTGACACTCCTGGCCCACAAGCCTTCCAGTTTGGGAATTCTGGAGCCACTAAGTGGCACTGTGTCTTCCCTCCAGAAGAAAAACGTTGCCCTTTGGGGCTACCCAGTAACCACAAATGAGTACCATCCTGCACGAAACTCGACTGCACCCCAATGATACAGTCTAGCCTGGGCATTAATTCCCTGTCTTCCACAGCCTGAGCCTGCACCTCCCAACCCACACTCAACAGCTGGCCGAACACTGAGCACATCAGACACACCATGGCCTTAGGTCTTCATCTCTTCCCAACCTCAGTTTTCAGGCTTCAGTACCTAGACCTTAAATCCAATCACAGTCCAGGAGTGAAAGAGTTGCAGAAAATAGAACTCCTTCTTCCCCATGGCCAGAAAACTTTTGGTTGCCATATTGTGCAACGTTCAGTGTAGGAGAAACCAGCATGGTACATTAGGCCACGCCCTGACTGGAGGGGCTCCTTGGGCACAAAAACGCATTGTGAAACTCAGTGCGAGACCTATCCTCAAGGAAGGCCTCTCAGTGTCTGGACCAAGAGCCCACATATGGGGCTTGCCATGTTCTTAGGTCCCAATGTTAACCAGAGTTCTGGTTGTCCAGTTGCCCCCACCCACGACTCTGCTCTGGAATCCCTCTTTTGGTGGTCCACCTGAGGTAAAAAATAAATAAATGAATAAATAAAAATAAACAAAAAAAACCAGAAAGGCCTCCTCCCTTACGACAGAATGACCCCAAACTCTTGGGATCTGGTCAAATCCCCAGAAAGGGAGCCTCATCGATGGCCCATGAGGACACCCCGACATTCCATGGCAATCGGTGACACATTTCCAGAAAAAAAAAAAAAAAGCATGAACAAGCACCTCACATTCGCCCTTTGTTCATATGCCGAAGAGTTCTCCTCACGGTCTATAGATCGGGCCGGCCATACCTACATCCCCCAACCTAAGTGGAGTTTGTGTTTTCAGACTTTTGACCAAATAGCCCTGGACCACACACGCTCCACACTTGGGTCCCCGGAGCCACACCTCAGGACTGTGCTTCCCTTTCAAGGGAATTCTTCCCATTCAATTGGCCACAACCTTGCAAATGAGGAAAAACCTCCAAAGTCACCGAGGCCATCCCAATAGTGTAGGCCGCCCAGGACAAACAGGGGTGATCTCAAACCAGCTGAGCAACTACCTCCACTCAGACAACAGATGTCCCCAGAGAAGAATATTGAACTGGACAGGACCCTAGGCCCTAATCAGATCCATTGCTTTGGTTTCCAGGCATCTCTCCTCAGAGGCCTCGTTTCCAATACCAGCATATGGTGGTTTAATGAGGCACCAATAAGAACAAATCTCGTCTCCCCATGGAAAACCTGCTTATTGGAGCTTTGTCATAACCTCTGGTTAGGAGAATCCTTCAGGGCCCTGGTGCCACTGCCCCATACCAAGGTCTCCATGGACTCAAACCAACATTAAGACCATCCTCAGGAAAGTCCATTTCAACTCAGCCCCCTCTGTTGCTCCCCCAAGCCAGCAGATCAAACGTTTCTTGTTGCTAGGAGACAATTGGAATGTGAGGCTGGCTGCACAGGCATCCATACTTAGAACGCTGTTCTGGAAAAATACCTTATAAGACGTCTTGGAGCCATCCAACAAATCTTAATTGTCCCACAGAAGGAATCCTTGCGGTTTGGAGCATCTCACAACTCCAATAGTGGGAAAACCCCCATGGCCTCATAATGCCCCCCCTTCCTGAAGGGGCCAACATGGACAGAAACTCAAACCTGAGCCAAAGTCTGAACCTCGACCTGACTTCAGACGCATGAGATCTCAATTCAGCTCTGCAGAGTGTGCCTGCCATGTCCTTGCCCCGAAACCTAAGCCTAGCTTGTGTTCTCAGACTTCCGTCCTCACTCTCCTGGCCCATAAGCCCTCCAGTTTGGGAATTCCGAAGCCACAATGCAGCATGCTGCCTGCCCTCCAGAAGAAAAACTTTGCCCTATGCTGCTAATAAGAAACCCCAAATGATTTTCTAATGCATGCCACTCGATTGTAAAGCAATTATACAGCCCACCCGGTATACTAATGCCCTGTCTGGCACAGCCTGAGACAAGACATCCCAAACGACACCCAGACAGCTGGCCCCAACCTGGACACATAGGACCCGCTATGGCTGTAGGTCGTCATCTCTTCCCAGCCTCGGTTTTCAGGCTTCAGAACCTAGACCTTATCTCCAATCACTGCCCAGGGGTGAACGTGATGCAGAAATTAGAATTCCTCCTTCCCCATGGCCAGAAACCTTGTGGTTGGCATGTTGTCCAACGTTCAATGTGGGAAAACCTGCATTGTCCGAAAGGCCACGCCAGTGCTTGAGGGCCGCCTAGGGCACAGACATGCATTGTGACCTGCAGCGTGAGTCCCGTATTAAAGTAACGCCTTTCAGTGGCTGGACCAAGATCCTGCATATGGGGCTTGTCATATCCATAGGCCCCCAGGCTTAACCAGAGGGCGAGTATTCCAGTTGTCAGTACCCACTGCTATGCTCTAGAATCCCTCTACTGGGGGGACACATGAAGCAGAAAACAGGACACTTCCCTTCCCACAGAAGGACCCCAAACTCTTGGGGGCTGGACAAACTACCAGAGAGGGAGACTTCTACGACCCATGAGGCAACTCCTACATTAAACGGCCATTGTGGACAAAACATCCAGAGACAAAAGCCTGAGCGACTGCCTCCCTCTCACCCTTCTTTCATATCCAGAGGAGCTCCCCTCATGGACTGTAGATCAGGCCTGCCGTAACCTCGGCCCCAAACCTGAGCTGAGTTAGGGTTTTTGGATGTCTGTCTGCACAGCCATGGCCCACACAGCCTCCAGGCTAGGGTCTCTGGAGCCACACCACAGTACTGTGCCTGCTCTCTCCTAAGAAACTGTCCATTCCATTGGCCACAACTCTACAAAATAGTAGAAACCTCAAGGTCCCCAAGGACATCCCACTACCGCAAGCCGCACTGGACAAATAGGGGCATTATGACACAAGTTGAGCAACTACTACCTCCATGCAGACACACAGACAGATATCCGCAGAGACAGAAGATTGAACCAGACAGGCCCCTAGGCCCTATTATGAACTCTTGCTTTGGTGTCCAGGTATCACTCCTCAGAGGCCTGGGTTCGAAGACCAGCATACGGGGCTTTCCTGAGGCACCAGACAGAAGACCTCTCATCTCCACATGGGAAGCTTCCTTGTTGGGGTTGTGTCAAGCCCTTCGGGTTGGAGAATCCTGCAGAGTCCCTTAGCTACTGCCACATTCCAAGGTCTCCATGGCCACCAACCCACATTATGACTCATCCTCAGGAGAGTCCATTTAAACTCAGCCTTCTGGGTAGCTCACCCAAGAGCCCGCAGATTGAGCGTGCCTTGTCTCGACCAGGCAATGGGAAGATGAGTTGGCCTTTGTCGGCATCCATGCTTACGGCCCTGCTCTCGAGTCTTTCTGTATGGGGCATCCTGGAACCATCCAATAGTACTCGACTGTCCTGAAGAAGGAAACTTTGAAGTTTGGAGCAGCTCACAACTCCCAGCGTAGGGAAACCTCCCTGGCCTCATGACGCCCCCACCCCCTTCAGGAAGGGGCCGTCATGGACACAAACTGCAGCCTGAGGCAACATCTGATACTCGCCCTGACCTCACCTGCAGGAGATCTCGATTCAGCCTCTGCAGAGTGGGCCTGCCATGCTCTTGGCCCCAAAACTCGTGCTAGCTTGTGTTTTCAGACTTCCTTCCTCACAATCCTGGCCACACCCCTCCAGTTTGGCAATTCTGGAGACACAATGCAGCACTCTGCCTGCCCTCCAGAAGAAATATGTTGCCCTATAGGGCTAACCAGAAATGCCAAATGAGTAACAACCTGCATGCCACTCGACCATACCCCAATTATACAGTCTAGCCTGTGCACTAAAGCCCTGCCTGACACAGCCTGAGGGCAGACCTCCAGTCCAACACCCAGACAGCTGGCCGTACACAGAGCATATCACACCCACAATGGCTTTAGGCCATCATCTCTACCCAACCTCAGTTTTCACCTTCAGAACCTAGACCTTATCTCCACTCACTGCTCAGGAGTGAACGTGATGCAAGAATCAGAACTTCTCCTTCGCCTTGGCAAGAAACCTAGTGGTTGGCATGTTGTCCAATGTTCATTGTAGGAGAAAGCAGCATGGACTAGGAGGCCCCACCTATCCCTGAGGGCCACAATGTGCACAAACACACATTGTGACCCTCAGCGTGAGCCCTATCCTCATGTAAAGCCTCTTAGTGACTGGAACAACAGCCCACATATGGGGCTTGCCAAGCCCCTAGTCCCCCAATCTCAACCAGAGTTCGAGATGTCTAGTCACCCCTACTCAGGGCTCTACTCTGGAATCCCTCTTTGGTGGGACACCTGAGGTAAAAAAAAAAAAAAAATACAGAAAGGACTCTTCCCATCCACAGAATGATCCCAACCACTTGGGATCAGGCCAAATCATCAGAGAAAGAATTGTCCATGGCCCTTGAGGACACCCCGACATTCCGCGGCCACCGTTGACACAAAATCCAGAGACAAAAGCCTGAGCAAGCGCTACATACTCGCCCTTTGTTCATAGCCCGGAAAATTCTCACAGTCTGTAGATCGAGCCTTCATAAATACATCCCCAAACCTAAGCTGAGTTTGTGTTTTCAGACTTCTGTCCCCACAGTCCTGGCCCACACACCATCCAGTTGGGGCCCCTGGAGCCACACCTCAGGACTGTGGCTCTCCTCTCCAGGGGAATTCTGCCATTTCCATAGGCCACAACCCTATAGATTAGGAGTATCCTCCAATCTCCCCGAGGCCATCCGAATAGGGTTGTCTGCCCAGGACAAACAGGGATGATCTCTCACAAGTTAGGAAACTACCTCCACTCAGACCCAGAGACAGATATCCCCAGAGAATAAGATTGAACTGGACAGGCACTTAGGCCCTAATCAGATCCATTGCTTTTGATTCCAGTCATCTCTCCTCAGAGGCCTGGTTTCCAATACCAGCATATGGGAGATTCCTTAGGCACTCATCAAAACAATTCTCTTCTCTACATAGGAAACATACTCTTTAGAGCTCCATCAAAACCTCCGTTTATGAACATCCCTCAAGGCCCCGGATCAAGCATCCCATTCCAAGGTCTACATGGACACAAATGCACATTATGACCCATCCTCAACTCACCCATTTCAACACACCCGCCTCGGTTGCTCCCCTAGATCCAGCAGATCGAACTTGCCTTTGCTCTATGAGACACCTGGAATGGGAGGCAGGCTGCCCAGGCATCCATCCTTAGAACCCTGCTCTGGATAACTTCCTTATGGGATGTCCTGTAGCCATCCAACAGGTCTCGACTGTCCCACAGAAGGAATCATTGCGGTTTGGAGCATCTCACAATTCCCATCGTGGGAAAACCTCCATGTCCTCGTGACACCCTCCCCTTCATGAAGGGGCCGTCATGGACAGAAACTCCGACCTAAGCCAACTTCTGATCCTAGCTCTGTCTTCAGGTATACGGGATCTCGAATCATTTCTGCAGAGGGTGCCTGCCGTCCCCTCACCCCGAAATCTAAGTCTGGCTTGTGTTCTCAGAATTTTTCCTCACACTCCTGGCCCACAAGCCTTCCAGTTTGGGAATTCTGTTGCACTGTGTCTTCCCTCCAGAAGAAAAACGTTGCCCTTTGGGGCTACCCAGTAACCACAAATGAGTACCATCCTGCACGAAACTCGACTGCACCCCAATGATACAGTCTAGCCTGGGCATTAATTCCCTGTCTTCCACAGCCTGAGCCTGCACCTCCCAACCCACACTCAACAGCTGGAAGAACACTGAGCAATCAGACACACCATGGCCTTAGGTCTTCATCTCTTCCCAACCTCAGTTTTCAGGCTTCAGAACCTAGACCTTAAATCCAATCACAGTCCAGGAGAGAAAGAGTTGCAGAAAATAGAACTCCTTCTTCCCCATGGCCAGAAAACTTTTGGTTGCCATATTGTGCAACGTTCAGTGTAGGAGAAACCTGCATGGTACATTAGGCCACGCCCTGACTTGAGGGGCTCCTTGGGCACAAAAACGCATTGTGAAACTCAGTGCGAGACCTATCCTCAAGGAAGGCCTCTCAGTGTCTGGACCAAGAGCCCACATATGGGGCTTGCATGGTCTTAGGTCCCAATGTTAACCAGAGGTCTGGTTGTCCAGTTGCCCCCACCCACGACTCTGCTCTGGAATCCCTCTTTTCGTGGTCCAACTGAGGTAAAAAAAATAAATAAATGAATAAAAATAAACAAAAAAAAAAAACCAGAAAGGCCTCCTCCCTTACGACAGAATGACACCAAACTCTTGGGATCTGGTCAAATCCCCAAAAAGGGAGCCTCATCAATGGCCCATGAGGACACCCCGACATTCCATGGCAATCGGTGACACATTTCCAGAAAAAAAAAAAAAAATGATGAGCAAGCACCTCACATTCGCCCTTTGTTCATATGCCGAAGAGTTCTCCTCACGGTCTATACATCGGGCCGGCCATAACTACATCCCCCAACCTAAGTGGAGTTTGTGTTTTCAGACTTTTGACCAAATAGCCCTGGACCACACACGCTCCACACCAGGGTCCCTGGAGCCACACCTCAGGACTGTGCTTCCCTTTCAAGGGAATTCTTCCCATTCCATTGGCCACAACCTTGCAAATGAGGAAAAACCTCCAAAGTCACCGAGGCCATCCCAATAGTGTAGGCCGCCCAGGACAAACAGGGGTGATCTCAAACCAGCTGAGCAACTACCTCCACTCAGACAACAGATGTCCCCAGAGAAGAATATTGAACCGGACAGGACCCTAGGCCCTAATCAGATCCATTGCTTTGGTTTCCAGGCATCTCTCCTCAGAGGCCTCGTTTCCAATACCAGCATATGGTGGTTTCCTGAGGCACCAATAAGAACAAATCTCGTCTCCCCATGGAAAACTTGCTCATTGGAGCTTTGTCATAACCTCTGGTCAGGAGAATCCTTCAGGGCCCTAGTGCCACTGCCCCATACCAAGGTCTCCATGGACTCAATCCAACATTAAGACCATCCTCAGGAAAGTCCATTTCAACTCAGCCCGCTCTGTTGCTCCCCCAAGACTGCAGATCAAACGTTTCTTGTTGCTAGGAGACAATTGGAATGTGAGGCTGGCTGCCCAGGCATCCATACTTAGAACGCTGTTCTGGAAAAATACCTTATAAGACGTCCTGGAGCCATCCAACAAATCTTAATTGTCCCACAAAAGGAATCCTTGCGGTTTGGAGCATCTCACAACTCCAATAGTGGGAAAACCCCCATGGCCTCATAATGCCCCCCCTTCCTGAAGGGGCCAACATGGACAGAAACTCAAACCTGAGCCAAAGTCTGAACCTCGACCTGACTTCAGACGCATGAGATCTCAATTCAGCTCTGCAAAGTGTGCCTGCCATGTCCTTGCCCCGAAACCTAAGCCTAGCTTGTGTTCTCAGACTTCCGTCCTCACTCTCCTGGCCCATAAGCCCTCCAGTTTGGGAATTCCGAAGCCACAATGCAGCATGCTGCCTGCCCTCCAGAAGAAAAACTTTGCCCTATGCTGCTAATAAGAAACCCCAAATGATTTTCTAATGCATGCCACTCGATTGTAAAGCAATTATACAGCCCAACCGGTATACTAATGCCCTGTCTGGCACAGCCTGAGACAAGACATCCCAAACGACACCCAGACAGCTGGCCCCAACCTGGACACATAGGACCCGCTATGGCTGTAGGTCGTCATCTCTTCCCAACCTCGGTTTTCAGGCTTCAGAACCTAGACCTTATCTCAAATCACTGCCCAGGGGTGAACGTGATGCAGAAATTAGAATTCCTCCTTCCCCATGGCCAGAAACCTTGTGGTTGGCATGTTGTCCAACGTTCAATGTGGGAAAACCTGCATTGTCCGAAAGGCCACGCCAGTGCTTGAGGGTCGCCTAAGGCACAGACATGCATTGTGACCTGCAGCGTGAGTCCCGTATTAAAGTAACGCCTTTCAGTGGCTGGACCAAGATCCTGCATATGGGGCTTGTCATATCCATAGGCCCCCAGGCTTAACCAGAGGGCGAGTATTCCAGTTGTCAGTACCCACTGCTATGCTCTAGAATCCCTCTACTGGGGGGACACATGAAGCAGAAAACAGGACACTTCCCTTCCCACAGAAGGACCCAAAATCTTGGGGGCTGGACAAACTACCAGAGAGGGAGACTTCTACGACCCATGAGGCAACTCCTACATTAAACGGCCATTGTGGACAAAACATCCAGAGACAAAAGCCGGAGCGACTGCCTCCCTCTCACCCTTCTTTCATATCCAGAGGAACTGCCCTCATGGACTGTAGATCAGGCCTGCCGTAACCTCGGCCCCAAACCTGAGCTGAGTTAGGGTTTTTGGATGTCTGTCTGCACAGCCATGGCCCACACAGCCTCCAGGCTGGGGTCTCTGGAGCCACACCAGTACTGTGCCTGCTCTCTCCTAAGAAACTGCCCATTCCATTGGCCACAACTCTACAAAATAGTAGAAACCTCAAGGTCCCCAAGGACATCCCACTACCGCAAGCCGCACTGGTCAAATAGGGGCATTATGACACATGCTGAGCAACTACTACCTCCACGCAGACACACAGACAGATATCCGCAGAGACAGAAGATTGAACCAGACAGGCCCCTAGGCCCTATTATGAACTCTTGCTTTGGTGTCCAGGTATCACTCCTCAGAGGCCTGGGTTCGAAGACCAGCATACGGGGCTTTCCTGAGGCACCAGACAGAAGACCTCTCATCTCCACATGGGAAGCTTCCTTGTTGGGGTTGTGTCAAGCCCTTCGGGTTGGAGAATCCTGCAGAGTCCCTTAGCTACTGCCACATTCCAAGGTCTCCATGGCCACCAACCCACATTATGACTCATCCTCAGGAGAGTCCATTTAAACTCAGCCTTCTGGGTAGCTCACCCAAGAGCCCGCAGATTGAGCGTGCCTTGTCTCGACCAGGCAATGGGAAGGTGAGTTGGCGTTTCTCGGCATCCATGCTTACGGCCCTCCTCTCGAGTCTTTCTGTGTGGGGCATCCTGGAACCATCCAATAGTACTCGACTGTCCTGAAGAAGGAAACTTTGAAGTTTGGAGCAGCTCACAACTCCCAGCGTAGGGAAACCTCCCTGGCCTCATGACGCCCCACCCCCTTCAGGAAGGGGCCGTCATGGACACAAACTGCAGCTTGAGGCAACATCTGATACTCGCCCTGACTTCACCTGCAGGAGATCTCGATTCAGCCTCTGCAGAGTGGGCCTGCCATGCTCTTGGCCCCAAAACTCGTGCTAGCTTGTGTTTTCAGACTTCCTTCCTCACAATCCTGGCCACACCCCTCCAGTTTGGCAATTCTGGAGACACAATGCAGCACTCTGCCTGCCCTCCAGAAGAAATATGTTGCCCTATAGGGCTAACCAGAAATGCCAAATGAGTAACAACCTGCATGCCACTCGACCATACCCCAATTATACAGTCTAGCCTGTGCACTAAAGCCCTGTCTGACACAGCCTGAGGGCAGACCTCCATTCCAACACCCAGACAGCTGGCCGTACACAGAGCATATCACACCCACAATGGCTTTAGGCCATCATCTCTACCAAACCTCAGTTTTCACCTTCAGAACCTAGACCTTATCTCCACTCACTGCTCAGGAGTGAACGTGATGCAAGAATCAGAACTTCTCCTTCGCCTTGGCAAGAAACCTCGTGGTTGGCATGTTGTCCAATGTTCATTGTAGGAGAAAGCAGCATGGACTAGGAGGCCCCACCTATCCCTGAGGGCCACAATGTGCACAAACACACATTGTGACCCTCAGCGTGAGCCCTATCCTCATGTAAAACCTCTTAGTGACTGGAACAACAGACCACATATGGGGCTTGCCAGGCCCCTAGTCCCCCAATCTCAACCAGAGTTCCAGATGTCTAGTCAACCCTACTCAGGGCTCTACTCTGGAATCCATCTTTGGTGGGACACCTGAGGTAAAAAAAAAAAAAAAATACAGAAAGGACTCTTCCGATCCACAGAATGATCCCAACCACTTGGGATCAGGCCAAATCATCAGAGAAAGAATTGTCCATGGCCCTAGAGGACACCCCGACATTCCGCGGCCACCGTTGACACAAAATCCAGAGACAAAAGCCTGAGCAAGCGCCACATACTCGCCCTTTGTTCATAGCCCGGAAAATTCTCACGGTCTGTAGATCGAGCCTTCATACATACATCCCCAAACCTAAGCTGAGTTTGTGTTTACCGACTTCTGTCCCCACAGTCCTGGCACACACACCATCCAAGTTGGGGCCCCTAGAGCCACACCTCAGGACTGTGGCTTCCCTCTCCAGGGGAATTCTGCCATTTCCATTGGCCACAACCCTATAGATTAGGAGTATCCTCCAATCTCCCCGAGGCCATCCGAATAGTGTTGGCTGCCCAGGACAAACAGGGATGATCTCTCACAAGTTAGGAAACTACCTCCACTCAGACCCAGAGACAGATATCCCCAGAGAATAAGATTGAACTGGACAGGCACTTAGGCCCTAATCAGATCCATTGCTTTTGATTCCAGTCATCTCTCCTCAGAGGCCTGGTTTCCAATACCAGCATATGGGAGATTCCTTAGGCACTCATCAAAACAATTCTCTTCTCTACATAGGAAACATACTCTTTAGAGCTCCATCAAAACCCCCGGTTATGAACATCCCTCAAGGCCCCGGATCAAGCATCCCATTCCAAGGTCTACATGGACACAAATGCACATTATGACCCATCCTCAACTCACCCATTTCAACACACCCGCCTCGGTTGCTCCCCTAGATCCAGCAGATCGAACTTGCCTTTGCTCTATGAGACACCTGGAATGGGAGGCAGGCTGCCCAGGCATCCATCCTTAGAACCCTGCTCTGGATAACTTCCTTATGGGATGTCCTGGAGCCATCCAACAGGTCTCGACTGTCCCACAGAAGGAATCATTGCGGTTTGGAGCATCTCACAATTCCCATTGGGAAAACTTCCATGTCCTAGTGACACCCTCCCCTTCATGAAGGGGCCGTCATGGACAGAAACTCCGACCTAAGCCAACTTCTGATCCTAGCTCTGTCTTCAGGTATACGGGATCTCGAATCATCTCTGCAGAGGGTGCCTGCCGTCCCCTCACCCCGAAATCTAAGTCTGGCTTGTGTTCTCAGAATTTTTTCCTCACACTCCTGGCCCACAAGCCTTCCAGTTTGGGAATTCTGGAGCCACTATGTGGCACTGTGTCTTCCCTCCAGAAGAAAAACGTTGCCCTTTGGGGCTACCCAGTAACCACAAATGAGTACCATCCTGCACGAAACTCGACTGCACCCCAATGATACAGTCTACCCTGGGCACTTATTCCCTGTCTGCCACAGGCTGAGCCTGCACCTCCCAACCCACACTCAACAGCTGGCCGAACACTGAGCACATCAGACACACCATGGCCTTAGGTCTTCATCTGTTCCCAACCTCAGTTTTCAGGCTTCAGAACCTAGACCTTAAATCCAGTCACAGTCCAGGAGTGAAAGAGTTGCAGAAAATAGAACTCCTTCTTCCCCATGGCCAGAAAACTTTTGGTTGCCATATTGTGCAACGTTCAGTGTAGGAGAAACCAGCATGGTACATTAGGCCACGCCCTGACTTGAGGGGCTCCTTGGGCACAAAAACACATTGTGAAACTCAGTGCGAGACCTATCCTCAAGGAAGGCCACTCCGTGTCGGGACCAAGAGCCCACATATGGGGCTTGCCATGTTCTTAGGTCCCAATGTTAACCAGAGGTCTGGTTGTCCAGTTGCCCCCACCCACGACTCTGCTCTGGAATCCCTCTTTTGGTGGTCCACCTAAGGTAAAAAAAATAAATAAATAAATAAAAATAAATAAAAAAAACCAGAAAGGCCTCCTCCCTTACGACAGAATGACCCCAAACTCTTGGGATCTGGTCAAATCCACAGAAAGTAGCCTCATCGATGGCCCATGAGGACACCCCGACATTCCATGGCAATCGGTGACACATTTCCAGAATAAAAAAAAAAAAAAAAGCATGAGCAAGCACCTCACATTCGCCCTTTGTTCATATGCCGAAGAGTTCTCCTCACGGTCTATAGATCGGGCCGGCCATACCTACATCCCACAAACTATGTGGAGTTTGTGTTTTCAGACTTTTGTCCAAATAGCCCTGGACCACACACGCTCCAGACTTGGGTCCCTGGAGCCACACCTCAGGACTGTGCTTCCCTTTCAAGGGAATTCTTCCCATTCCATTGGCCACAACCTTGCAAATGAGGAAAAACCTCCAAAGTCAACGAGGCCATCCCAATAGTGTAGGCCGCCCAGGACAATCAGGGATGATCTCAAACCAGCTGAGCAACTACCTCCACTCAGACAACAGATGTCCCCAGAGAAGAATTTTGAACTGGCCATGATCCTAGGCCCTAATCAGATCCATTCCTTGGTTTCCAGGCATCTCTCCTCAGAGGCCTCGTTTCCAATACCAGCATATGGTGGTTTCCTGAGGCACCAATAAGAACAAATCTCGTCTCCCCATGGAAAACTTGCTCATTGGAGCTTTGTCATAACCTCTGGTTAGGAGAATCCTTCAGGGCCCTGGTGCCACTGCCCCATACCAAGGTCTCCATGGACTCAATCCAACATTAAGACCATCCTCAGGAAAGTCCATTTCAACTCAGCCCCCTCTGTTGCTACCCCAAGCCAGCAGATCAAAAGTTTCTTGTTGCTAGGAGACAATTGGAATGTGAGGGTGGCTGCCCAGGCATCCATACTTAGAACCCTGTTCTGAAAAAATACCTTATAAGACGTCCTGGAGCCATCCAACAAATCTTAATTGTCCCACAGAAGGAATCCTTGCGGTTTGGAGCATCTCACAACTCCAATAGTGGGAAAAGCCCCATGGCCTCATAATGCCCCCCCTTTCCTGAAGGGGCCAACATGGACAGAAACTCAAACCTGAGCCAAAGTCTGAACCTCGACCTGACTTCAGACGCATGAGATCTCAATTCAGCTCTGCAGAGTGTGCCTGCCATGTGTTTGCCCCGAAACCTAAGCCTAGCTTGTGTTCTCAGACTTCCGTCCTCACTCTCCTGGCCCATAAGCCCTCCAGTTTGGGAATTCCGAAGCCACAATGCAGCATGCTGCCTGCCCTCCAGAAGAAAAACTTTGCCCTATGCTGCTAATAAGAAACCCCAAATGATTTTCTAATGCATGCCCTCGATTGTAAAGCAATTATACAGCCCACCCGGTATACTAATGCCCTGTCTGGCACAGCCTGAGACAAGACATCCCAAACGACAACCAGACAGCTGGCCCCAACCTGGACACATAGGACCCGCTATGGCTGTAGGTCGTCATCTCTTCCCAACCTCGGTTTTCAGGTTTCAGAACCTAGATCTTATCTCCAATCACTGCCCAGGGGTGAACGTGATACAGAAATTAGAATTCCTCCTTCCCCATGGCCAGAAACCTTGTGGTTGGCATGTTGTCCAACGTTCAATGTGGGAAAACCTGCATTGTCCGAAAGGCCACGCCAGTGCTTGAGGGCCGCCTAGGGCACAGACATGCATTGTGACCTGCAGCGTGAGTCCCGTATTAAAGTAACGCCTTTCAGTGGCTGGACCAAGATCCTGCATATGGGGCTTGTCATATCCATAGGCCCCCAGGCTTAACCAGAGGGCGAGTATTCCAGTTGTCAGTACCCACTGCTATGCTCTAGAATCCCTCTACTGGGGGGACACATGAAGCAGAAAACAGGACACTTCCCTTCCCACAGAAACACCGCAAACTCTTGGGGGCTGGACAAACTACCAGAGAGGGAGACTTCTACGACCCATGAGGCAACTCCTACATTAAACGGCCATTGTGGACAAAACATCCAGAGACAAAAGCCGGAGCGAATGCCTCCCTCTCACCCTTCTTTCATATCCAGAGGAACTGCCCTCATGGACTGTAGATCAGGCCTGCCGTAACCTCGGTCCCAAACCTGAGCTGAGTTAGGGTTTTTGGATGTCTGTCTGCACAGCCATAGCCCACACAGCCTCCAGGCTGGGGTCTCTGGAGCCACACCACAGTACTGTGCCTGCTCTCTCCTAAGAAACTGCCCATTCCAGTGGCCACAACTCTACAAAATAGTAGAAACCTCAAGGTCCCCAAGGACATCCCACTACCGCAAGCCGCACTGGACAAATAGGGGCATTATGACACAAGCTGAGCAACTACTACCTCCATGCAGACACACAGATAGATATCCGCAGAGACAGAAGATTGAACCAGACAGGCCCCTAGGCCCTATTATGAACTCTTTCTTTGGTGTCCAGGTATCACTCCTCAGAAGCCTGGGTTCGAAGACCAGCATACGGGGCTGTCCTGAGTCACCAGACAGAAGACCTCTCATCTCCACATGGGAAGCTTCCTTGTTGGGGTTGTGTCAAGCCCTTCGGGTTGGAGAATCCTGCAGAGTCCCTTAGCTACTGCCACATTCCAAGGTCTCCATGGCCACCAACCCACATTATGACTCATCCTCAGGAGAGTCCATTTAAACTCAGCCTTCTGGGTAGCTCACCCAAGAGCCCGCAGATTGAGCGTGCCTTGTCTCGACCAGGCAATGGGAAGGTGAGTTGGCGTTTCTCGGCATCCATGCTTACGGCCCTGCTCTCGAGTCTTTCTGTATGGGGCATCCTGGAACCATCCAATAGTACTCGACTGTCCTGAAGAAGGAAACTTTGAAGTTTGGAGCAGCTCACAACTCCCAGCGTAGGGAAACCTCCCTGGCCTCATGACGCCCCCACCCCCTTCAGGAAGGGGCCGTCATGGACACAAACTCCAGCTTGAGGCAACATCTGATACTCGCCCTGACCTCACCTGCAGGAGATCTCAATTCAGCCTCTGCAGAGTGGGCCTGCCATGCTCTTGGCCCCAAAACTCGTGCTAGCTTGTGTTTTCAGACTTCCTTCCTCACAATCCTGGCCACACCCCTCCAGTTTGGCAATTCTGGAGACACAATGCAGCACTCTGCCTGCCCTCCAGAAGAAATATGTTGCCCTATAGGGCTAACCAGAAATGCCAAATGAGTAACAACCTGCATGCCACTCGACCATACCCCAATTATACAGTCTAGCCTGTGCACTAAAGCCCTGCCTGACACAGCCTGAGGGCAGACCTCCAGTCCAACACCCAGACAGCTGGCCGTACACAGAGCATATCACACCCACAATGGCTTTAGGCCATCATCTCTACCCAACCTCAGTTTTCACCTTCAGAACCTAGACCTTATCTCCACTCACTGCTCAGGAGTGAACGTGATGCAAGAATCAGAACTTCTCCTTCGCCTTGGCAAGAAACCTAGTGGTTGGCATGTTGTCCAATGTTCATTGTAGGAGAAAGCAGCATGGACTAGGAGGCCCCACCTATCCCTGAGGGCCACAATGTGCACAAACACACATTGTGACCCTCAGCGTGAGCCCTATCTTCATGTAAAGCCTCTTAGTTACTGGAACAACAGCCCACATATGGGGCTTGCCAGGCCCCTAGTCCCCCAATCTCAACCAGAGTTCGAGATGTCTAGTCACCCCTACTCAGGGCTCTACTCTGGAATCCCTCTTTGGTGGGACATCTGAGGTAAAAAAAAAAAAAAAAATACAGAAAGGACTCTTCCGATCCACAGAATGATCCCAACCACTTGGAATCAGGCCAAATCATCAGAGAAAGAATTGTCCATGGCCCTTGAGGACACCCCGACATTCCGCGGCCACCCTGACACAAAATCCAGAGACAAAAGCCTGAGCAAGCGCCACATACTCGCCCTTTGTTCATAGCCCGGAAAATTCTCACGGTCTCTAGATCGAGCCTTCATACATACATCCCCAAACCTAAGCTGAGTTTGTGTTTACCGACTTCTGTCCCCACAGTCCTGGCACACACACCATCCAAGTTGGGGCCCCTGGAGCCACACCTCAGGACTGTGGCTTCCCTCTCCAGGGGAATTCTGCCATTTCCATTGGCCACAACCCTCAAAATTAGGAGTATCCTCCAATCTCCCCGAGGCCATCCGAATAGTGTTGGCTGCCCAGGACAAACAGGGATGATCTCTCACAAGTTAGGAAACTACCTCCACTCAGACCCAGAGGCAGATATCCCCAGAGAATAAGATTGAACTGGACAGGCACTTAGGCCCTAATTAGATCCATTGCTTTTGATTCCAGTCATCTCTCCTCAGAGGCCTGGTTTCCAATACCAGCATATGGGAGATTCCTTAGGCACTCATCAAAACAATTCTCTTCTCTACATAGGAAACATACTCTTTAGAGCTCCATCAAAACCTCCGGTTATGAACATCCCTCAAGGCCCCGGATCAAGCACCCCATTCCAAGGTCTACATGGACACAAATGCACATTATGACCCATCCTCAACTCACCCATTTCAACACACCCGCCTCGGTTGCTCCCCTAGATCCAGCAGATCGAACTTGCCTTTGCTCTATGAGACACCTGGAATGGGAGGCAGGCTGCCCAGGCATCCATCCTTAGAACCCTGCTCTGGATAACTTCCTTATGGGATGTCCTGGAGCCATCCAACAGGTCTCGACTGTCCCACAGAAGGAATCATTGCGGTTTGGAGCATCTCACAATTCCCATCGTGGGAAAACCTCCATGTCCTCGTGACACCCTCCCCTTCATGAAGGGGCCGTTATGGACAGAAACTCCGACCTCAGCCAACGTCTGATCCTAGCTCTGTCTTCAGGTATACAGGATCTCGAATCATCTCTGCAGAGGGTGCCTACCGTCCCCTCACCCCGAAATCTAAGTCTGGCTTGTGTTCTCAGAATTTTTTCCTCACACTCCTGGCCCACAAGCCTTCCAGTTTGGGAATTATGGAGCCACTATGTGGCACTGTGTCTTCCCTCCAAAGAAAAACGTTGCCCTCTGGGGCTACCCAGTAACCACAAATGACTACCATCCTGCACGAAACTCGACTGCACCCCAATATACAGTCTAGCCTGGGCATTAATTTCCTGTCTGCCACAGCCTGAGCCTGCACCTCCTAACCCACACTCAACAGCTGGCCGAACACTGAGCACATCAGAAACACCATGGCCTTAGGTCTTCATCTGTTCCCAACCTTATTTTTCAGGCTTCAGAACCTAGACCTTAAATCCAATCACAGTCCAGGAGTGAAAGAGTTGCAGAAAATAGAACTCCTTCTTCCCCATGGCCAGAAAACTTGTGGTTACCATATTGTGCAACGATCAGTGTAGGAGAAACCAGCATGGTACATTAGGCCACGCCCTGCCTTGAGGGGCTCCTTGGGCACAAAAACACATTGTGAAACTCAGTGTGAGACCTATCCTCAAGGAAGGCCTCTCAGTGTCTGGACCAAGAGCCCACATATGGGGCTTGCCATGTTCTTAGGTCCCAATGTTAACCAGAGGTCTGGTTGTCCAGTTGCCCCAACCCACGTCTCTGCTCTGGAATCCCTCTTTTGGTGGTCCACCTGAGGTAAAATCAAAACAAAAACAAAAACAAAAAAAAAATAAACAAAAAAAAAACAGAAAGACTTCCTCTCTTCCGACAGAATGAACCCAAACTCTTGTGATCGGGTCAAATCCCCAGAAAGGGAGCCTCATCGATGGCACATGAGGACACCACGACATTCCATGGCATTCGGTGACACATTTCCAGAAAAAAAAAAAAAAAAGCATGAGAGCACCTCACATTCGCCCTTTTTTCATATCCCGAAGAGTTCTCCTCACGGTCTATAAATTGAGCCGGCCATACCTACATCCTCCAAACTAAGTGGAGTTTGTGTTTTCAGACTTTTGTCCAAATAGCCCTGGACCACACACACTCCACACTTGGGTCCCTGGAGCCACACCTCAGGACTGTGCTTCCCTTTCAAGGGAATTCTTCCCATTCCATTGGCCACAACCTTGCAAATGAGGAAAAACCTCCAAAGTCACCGAGGCCATCCCAATATTGTAGGCCGCCCAGGACAAACAGGGGTGATCTCAAACCAGCTGAGCAACTACCTCCACTCAGACAACAGATGTCCCCAGAGAAGAATATTGAACCGGACAGGCCCCTAGGCCCTAATTAAATCCATTGCTTTGGTTTCCAGGCATCTCTCCTCAGAGGCCTCGTTTCCAATACCAGCATATGGTGGTTTCCTGAGGCACCAATAAGAACAAATCTCGTCTCCCCATGGAAAACTTGCTCATTGGAGCTTTGTCATAACCTCTGGTTAGGAGAATCCTTCAGGGCCCTGGTGCCACTGCCCCATACCAAGGTCTCCATGGACTCAAACCAACATTAAGACCATCCTCAGGAAAGTCCATTTCAACTCAGCCACCTCTGTTGCTACCCCAGGACAGCAGATCAAACGTTTCTCATTGCTAGGAGACAATTGGAATGTGAGGCTGCTGCCTAGGCATCCATACGTAGAACCCTGTTCTGAAAAAATACCTTAAAAGACGTCCTGGAGCCATCCAACAAATCTTAATTGTCCCAAAGAAGGAATCCTTGCGGTTTGGAGCATCTCACAACTCCAATAGTTGCAAAACCCCCATGGCCTCATAATCCCCCCTCTTCTTGAAGGGGCCAACATGGACTGTGATTCAATTTAAGGTCTAGGTTCTGAAGCCTGAAAACTGAGGTTAAGAAGAGATGAAGACCTAAGGCCATGGTGTGTCTGATGTGCTCAGTGTTCGGCCAGCTGTTGAGTGTGGGTTGGGAGGTGCAGGCTCAGGCTGTGGCAGACAGGGAATTAATGCCCAGGCTAGACTGTATCATTGGGGTGCAGTCGAGTTTCGTGCAGGATGGTACTCATTTGTGGTTACAGGGTAGCCCCAGAGGGCAACGTTTTTCTTCTGGAGGGAAGACACAGTGCCACATAGTGGCTCCAGAATTCCCAAACTGGAAGGCTTGTGGGCCAGGAGTGTGAGAAAAAATTCTGAGAACAAAAGACAGACTTAGATTTCGGTGTGAGGGGATGGCAGGCACCCTCTGCAGAGATGATTCGAGATCCCGTATACCTGAAGACAGAGCTAGGATCAGAAGTTGGCTTAGGTCGGAGTTTCTGTCCATGACGGCCCCTTCATGAAGGGGAGGGTGTCACGAGGACATGGAGGTTTTCCCACGATGGGAATTGTGAGATGCTCCAAACCGCAATGATTCCTTCTGTGGGACAGTCGAGACCTGTTGGATGGCTACAGGACATCCCATAAGATAGTTATCCAGAGAAGGGTTCTAAGGATGGATGCCTGGGCAGCCTGCCTCCCATTCCAGGTGTCTCATAGAGCCAAGGCAAGTTCGATCTGCTGGATCTAGGGGAGTAACCGAGGTGGGTGTGTTGAAATGGGTGAGTTGAGGATGGGTCATAATGTGCATTTGTGTCCATTTGGACCTTGGAATGGGGTGCATGACCCGGGGCCTTGAGGGATGTTCATAACCGGAGGTTTTGATGGAGCTCTAAAGAGTATGTTTCCTATGTAGAGAAGAGAATTGTTTTGATGAGTGCCTAAGGAATCTCCCATATGCTGGTATTGCAAACCAGGCCTCTGAGGAGAGATGACTGGAATCAAAAGCAATGGATCTGATTAGGGCCTAAGTGCCTGTCCTGTTCAATCTTATTCTATGGGGATATCTGTCTATGGGTCTGAGTGGAGGTAGTTTCCTAACTTGTGAGAGATCATCCCTGTTTGTCCTGGGCAGCCAACACTATTCGGATGGCCTCGGGGAGATTGGAGGATACTCCTAATCTATAGGGTTGTGGCCAATGGAAATGGCAGAATTCCCCTGGAGAGGGAAGCCACAGTCCTGAGGTGTGACTCCAGGGGCCCCAACGTGGATGGTGTGTGGGCCAGGACTGTGGGGACAAAAGTCTGAAAACACAAACTCAGCTTAGGTTTGGGGATGTATGTATGAAGGCTCGATCTACAGACCGTGAGAATTTTCCGGGCTATGAACAAAGGGCGAGTATGTGGCGCTTGCTCAGGCTTTTGTCTCTGGATTTTGTATCAACGGTGGCCGCGGAATGTCGGGGTGTCCTCAAGGGCCATGGACAATTCTTTCTCTGATGATTTGGCCTGATCCCAAGTGGTTGGGATCATTCTGTGGATGGGAAGAGTCCTTTCGGTATTTTTTTTTTTTTACCTCAGATGTCCCACCAAAGAGGGATTCCAGAGTAGAGCCCTTAGTAGGGGTGACTAGACATCTCGAACTCTGGTTGAGATTGGGGGACTAGGGGCTTGGCAAGTCCCATATGTGGGCTGTTGTTCCAGTCACTAAGAGTCTTTACATGAGGATATGGCTCACGCTGAGGGTCACAATGTGTGTTTGTGCACATTGTGGCCCTCAGGGATAGGTGGGGCCTCATAGACCATGCTGCTTTCTCCTACAATGAACATTGGACAACATGCCAACCACTAGGTTTCTTGCCAAGGCGAAGGAGAAGTTCTGATTCTTGGATCACTTTCACTCCTGAGCAGTGAGTGGAGATAAGGTCTAGGTTGTGAAGGTGAAAACTGAGGTTGGGTAGAGATGATGGCCTAAAGCCATTGTGGGTGTGATA
This sequence comes from Mustela nivalis, assembly GCF_964662115.1. Taxonomy (NCBI): domain Eukaryota; kingdom Metazoa; phylum Chordata; class Mammalia; order Carnivora; family Mustelidae; genus Mustela; species Mustela nivalis. The sequence goes on along the minus strand of NW_028135735.1, from coordinate 77,037 downwards.
TGCTCTGTGTACGGCCAGCTGTCTGGGTGTTGGACTGGAGGTCTGCCCTCAGGCTGTGTCAGACAGGGCTTTAGTGCACAGGCTAGACTGTATAATTGGGGTATGGTCGAGTGGCATGCAGGTTGTTACTCATTTGGCGTTTCTGGTTAGCCCTATAGGGCAACATTTTTCTTCTGGAGGGCAGGCAGAGTGCTGCATTGTGTCTCCAGAATTGCCAAACTGGAGGGGTCTGGCCAGGATTGTGAGGAAGGAAGTCTGAAAACACAAGCTAGCACGAGTTTTGGGCCAAGAGCATGGCAGGCCCACTCTGCAGAGGCTGAATCGAGATCTCCTGCATTGAGTTCAGGGCGAGTATCAGATGTTGCCTCAAGCTGGAATTTGTGTCAATGACGGCCCCTTCCTGAAGAGGGTGGGGCGTCATGAGGCCAGGGAGGTTTCCCACGCTGGGAGTTGTGAGCTGCTCCAAACTTCAAAGTTTCCTTCTTCAGGACAGTCGAGTACTATTGGATGGTTCCAGGATGCCCCATACAGAAAGACTCGAGAGCAGGGCCGTAAGCATGGATGCCGAGAAACGCCAACTACCTTCCCTTTGCCTGGTCGAGACAAGGCACGCTCAATCTGCGGGCTCTTGGGTGAGCTACCCAGAAGGCTGAGTTTAAATGGACTCTCCTGAGGATGAGTCATAATGTGGGTTGGTGGCCATGGAGACCTTGGAATGTGGCAGTAGCTAAGGGACTCTGCAGGATTCTCCAACCCGAAGGACTTGACACAACCCCAACAAGGAAGATTCCCTTGTGGAGATGAGAGGTCTTCTGTCTGGTGCCTCAGGAAAGCCCCGTATGCTGGTCTTCGAACCCAGGCCTCTGAGGAGTGATACCTGTACACCAAAGCAAGAGTTCATAATAGGGCCTAGGGGCCTGTCTGGTTCAATCTTCTGTCTCTGCGGATATCTATCTGTGTGTCTGCATGGAGGTAGTAGTTGCTCAGCTTGTGTCATAATGCCCCTATTTGTCCAGTGCGGCTTGCGGTAGTGGGATGTCCTTGGGGACCTTGAGGTTTCTACTATTTTGTAGAGTTGTGACCAATGGAATGGGCAGTTTCTTAGGAGAGAGCAGGCACAGTACTGTGGTGTGGCTCCAGAGACCCCAGCCTGGAGGCTGTGTGGGACGTGGCTGTGCAGACAGACATCCAAAAACCCTAACTCAGCTCAGGTTTGGGGCCGAGGTTACGGCAGGCCTGATCTACAGTCCATGAGGGGAGTTCCTCTGGATATGAAAGAAGGGTGAGAGGGAGGCAGTCGCTCCGGCTTTTGTCTCTGGATGTTTTGTCCACAATGGCCGTTTAATGTAGGAGTTGCCTCATGGGTCGTAGAAGTCTCCCTCTCTGGTAGTTTGTCCAGCCTCCAAGAGTTTGGGGTCCTTCTGTGGGAAGGGAAGTGTCCTGTTTTCTGCTTCATGTGTCCCCCCAGTAGAGGGATTCTAGAGCATAGCAGTGGGTACTGACAACTGGAATACTCGCCCTCTGGTTAAGCCTGGGGGCCTATGGATATGACAAGCCCCATATGCAGGATCTTGGTCCAGCCACTGAAAGGCGTTACTTTAATACGGGACTCACGCTGCAGGTCACAATGCATGTCTGTGCCCTAGGCGACCCTCAAGCACTGGCGTGGCCTTTCAGACAATGCAGGTTTTCCCACATTGAACGTTGGACAACATGCCAACCACAAGGTTTCTGGCCATGGGGAAGGAGGAATTCTAATTTCTGCATCACGTTCACCCCTGGGCAGTGATTGGAGATAAGGTCTAGGTTCTGAAGCCTGAAAACCGAGGTTGGGAAGAGATGACGACCTACAGCCATAGCGGGTCCTATGTGTCCAGGTTGGGGCCAGCTGTCTGGGTGTCGTTTGGGATGTCTTGTCTCAGGCTGTGCCAGACAGGGCATTAGTATACAGGGTGGGCTGTGTAATTGCTTTACAATCGAGTGGCATACATTAGAAAATCATTTGGGGTTTCTTATTAGCAGCATAGGGCAAAGTTTTTCTTCTGGAGGGCAGGCAGCATGCTGCATTGTGGCTTCGGAATTCCCAAACTGGAGGGCTTATGGGCCAGGACAGTGAGGACGGAAGTCTGAGAACACAAGCTAGGCTTAGGTTTCGGGGCAAGGACATGGCAGGCACACTCTGCAGAGCTGAATTGAGATCTCATGCTTCTGAAGTCAGGTTGAGGTTCAGACTTTGGCTCAGGTTTGAGTTTCTGTCCATGTTGGCCCCTTCAGGAAGGGGGGGCATTATGAGTCCATGGGGGTTTTCCCACTATTGGAGTTGTGAGATGCTCCAAACCACAAGGATTTCTTCTGTGGGACAATTAAGATTTGTTGGATGGCTCCAGGACGTCTTATAAGGTATTTTTCCAGAACAGCGCTCTAAGTATGGATGCCTGGGCAGCCAGCCTCACATTCCAATTGTCTCCTAGCAACAAGAAACGTTTGATCTGCTGGCTTAGGGTAGCAACAGAGGGGGCTGAGTTGAAATGGACTTTCCTGAGGATGGTCTTAATGTTGGATTGAGCCATGGAGACCTTGGTATGGGGCAGTGGCACCAGGGCCCTGAAGGATTCTCCTAACCAGAGGTTATGACAAAGCTCCAATGAGCAAGTTTTCCATGGGGAGACGAGATTTGTTCTCATTGGTGCCTCAGGAAACCACCATATGCTGGTATTGGAAACGAGGCCTCTGAGGAGAGATGCCTGGAAACAAAAGCAATGGATCTGATTAGGGCCTAGGGTCCTGTCCGGTTCAATATTCTTCTCTGGGGACATCTGTTGTCTGAGTGGAGGTAGTTGCTCAGCTGGTTTGAGATCACCCCTGTTTGTCCTGGGCGGCCTACAATATTGGGATGGCCTCGGTGACTTTGGAGGTTTTTCCTCATTTGCAAGGTTGTGGCCAATGGAATGGGAAGAATTCCCTTGAAAGGGAAGCACAGTCCTGAGGTGTGGCTCCAGGGACCCAAGTGTGGATCGTGTGTGGTCCAGGGTATTTGGTCAAAAGTCTGAAAACACAAACTCCACTTAGGTTGGGGGATGTAGGTATGGCCGGCCCGATCTATAGAACGTGAGGAGAACTCTTCGGCATATGAACAAAGGGCGAATGTGAGGTGCTTGCTCATGCTTTTTTTTTTTTTTTCCTGGAAGTGTCACCGATTGCCATCGAATGTCGGGGTGTCCTCATGGGCCATCGATGAGGCTCCCTTTCTGGGGATTTGAACAGATCCCAAGAGTTTGGGGTCATTCTGTCGTAAGGGAGGAAGCCTTTCTGGTTTTTTTTTGTTTATTTTTATTCATTTATTTTTTTTTTTTTTTACCTCAGGTGGACCACCAAAAGAGGGATTCCAGAGCAGAGTCGTGGGTGGGGGCAACTGGACAACCAGAACTCTGGTTAACATTGGGACCTAAGAACATGGCAAGCCCCATATGTGGGCTCTTGGTCCAGACACTGAGAGGCCTTCCTTGAGGATAGGTCTCGCACTGAGTTTCACAATGCGTTTTTGTGCCCAAGGAGCCCCTCAAGTCAGGGCGTGGCCTAATGTACCATGCTGGTTTCTCCTACACTGAACGTTGCACAATATGGCAACCAAAAGTTTTCTGGCCATGGGGAAGAAGGAGTTCTATTTTCTGCAAATCTTTCACTCCAGGACTCTGATTGGATTTAAGGTCTAGGTTCTGAAGCCTGAAAACCGAGGTTGGGAAGAGATGACGACCTACAGCAATAGCGGGTCCTATGTGTCCAGGTTGGGGCCAGCTGTCTGGGTGTCGTTTGGGATGTCTTGTCTCAGGCTGTGCCAGACAGGGCATTAGTATACAGGGTAGGCTGTATAATTGCTTTACCATCGAGTGACATGCATTAGAAAATCATTTGGGGTTTCTTATTAGCAGCATAGGGCAAAGTTTTTCTTCTTGAGGGCAGGCAGAGTGCTGCATTGTGGCTTCGGAATTCCCAAATTGGAGGGCTTTTGGGCCAGGGGAGTGAGGACGGAAGCTGAGAACACAAGCTAGGCTTAGGTTTCGGGGCAAGGGTATGGCAGGCACACTCTGCAGAGCTGAATTGAGATCTCATGCGTCTGAAGTTAGGTCGAGGATCAGACTTTGGCTCAGGTTTGAGTTTCTTTCCATTTTGGCCCCTTCAAGAAGAGGGGGGATTATGAGGCCATGGGGGTTTTGCCACTATTTGAGTTGTGAGATGCTCCAAACCGCAAGGATTCCTTCTGTGGGACAATTAAGATTTGTTGGATGGCTCCAGGACGTCTTATAAGGTATTTTTCCAGAACAGGGTTCTACGTATGGATGCCTGGGCAGCAGCCTCACATTCCAATTGTCTCCTAGCAACAAGAAACGTTTGATCTGCTGGCTTGGGGGAGCAACAGAGGGGGCTGAGTTGAATGGACTTTCCTGAGGATGGTCTTAATGTTGGATTGAGCCATGGAGACCTTGGTATGGGGCAGTGGCACCAGGGCCCTGAAGGATTCTCCTAACCAGAGGTTATGACAAAGCTCCAATGAGCAAGTTTTCCATGGGGTGACGAGATTTGTTCTTATTGGTGCCTCAGGAAACCACCATATGCTGGTATTGGAAACGAGTCCTCTGAGGAGAGATGCCTGGAAACCAAAGCAATGGATCTGATTAGGGCCTACGGGCCTGTCCGGTTCAATATTTTTCTCCTGGGACATCTGTTGTCTGAGTGGAGGTAGTTTCTCAGGTGGTTTGAGATCACCCCTGTTTGTCCTGGTTGGCCTAAACTATTGGGATGGCCTCGGTGACTTTGGAGGTTTTTCCTAATTTGCAAGGTTGTGGCCAATGGAATGGGAAGAATTCCCTTGAAAGGGAAGCACAGTCCTGAGGTGTGGCTCCAGGGACCCAAGTGTGGAGCGTGTGTGGTCCAGGGCTATTTGGAATAAAAGTCTGAAACCACAAACTCCACTTAGGTTGGAGGATGTAGGTATGGCCGGCCCGATCTATAGACCATGAGGAGAACTCTTCGGGATATGAACAAAGGGCGAATGTGAGGTGCTTGCTCATGCTTTTTTTTTTTTTTTTTCTGGAAATGTGTCACCGATTGCCATGGAATGTCGGGGGGTCTTCATGGGCCATCGATGAGGCTCCCTTTCTGGGGATTTGACCCGATCCCAAGAGTTTGGGGTCATTCTGTCTGAAGGGAGGAGGTCTTTCTGTTTTTTTTTTTTTTTTTTTTTTTTTTTTTTTACCTCAGGTGGACCACCAAAAGAGGCATTCCAGAGCAGAGTCCTGGGGAGGGGCGACTGGACAACCAGACCTCTGGTTAACATTGGGACCTAAGAACATGGCAAGCCCCATATTTGGGCTCTTGCTCCAGACACTGAGAGGCCTTCCTTGACGATAGGTCTCACACTGAGTTTCACAATGTGTTTTTGTGCTCAAGGAGCCCCTCAAGTCAGGGCGTGGCCTAATGTACCATGCTGGTTTCTCCTACACTTAACGTTGCACAATGGCAACCACAAGTTTTCTGGCCATGGGGAAGAAGGAGTTCTAATTTCTGCAACACTTTCACTCCTGGACTATGATTGGATTTAAGGTCTAGGTTCTGAAGCCTGAAAACTGAGGTTGGGAAGAAATGAAGCCCTAAGGCCATGGTGTGTCTGATGTGCTCAGTGTTCGGCCAGCTGTTGAGTGTGGGTTGGGAGGTGCAGGCTCTGGCTGTGGCAGACAGGGAATTAGTGCCCAGGCTAGACTGTATCATTGGGGTGCAGTCGAGTTTCGTGCAGGATGGTACTCATTTGTGGTTACTGGGTAGCCCCAGAGGGCAACGTTTTTCTTCTGGAGGGAAGACACAGTGTCACATACTGGCTCCAGAATTCCCAAACTGGAAGGCTTGTGGGCCAGGAGTGTCAGGAAAAAATTCTGAGAACACAAGCCAGACTTAGATTTCGGGGTGAAGGGACGGCAGGCACCCTCTGCAGAGATGATTCGAGATCCCGTATACCTGAAGACAGAGCTAGGATCAGACGTTGGCTTAGGTCGGAGTTTCTGTCCATAACGGCCCCTTCATGAAGAAGAGGGTGTCACGAGGACATGGAGGTTTTCCCACGATTTGAATTGTGAGATGCTCCAAACCGCAATGATTCCTTCTGTGGGACAGGTGAGACCGGTGGATGGCTCCAGGAGATCCCATAAGGAAGTTATCCAGAGCAGGGTTCTAAGGATGGATGCCTGGGCAGCCTGCCTCCCATTCCAGGTGTCTCATAGAGCCAAGGCAAGTTCGATCTGCCTGATCTAGTGGAGCAACCGAATCGGGTGTGTTGAAATGGGTGAGTTGAGGATGGGTCATAATGTGCATTTGTGTCCATGGAGACCTTGGAATGGGGTCTGATCCGGGTCCTTGAGGGATGTTCATAACCGGAGGTTTTGATGGAGCTCTAAAGAGTATGTTTCCTATGTAGAGAAGAGAATTGTTTTGATGAGTGCCTAAGGAATCTCCCATATGCTGGTATTGGAAAACAGGCCTCTGAGGAGAGATGACTGGAAACAAAAGCAATGGATATGATTAGAGCCTAGGTGCCTGTCCGGTTCAATCTCTTTGCTGGGGATACGTGTCTAAGTATCTGAGGTGAGGTAGTTGCTCAGATTGTGTCAGATCGCCCCTGTTTGTCCTGGGCGACCTATAATATTGGAATGGCCTCGGGACTTTTGAGTTTCTCCTAATCTATAGGGTTGTGGTCAATGGAATGGGCAGAAATCCCCTGGAGAGGGCAGGCAAAGTTCTGAGTTTGGCTCTAGGGGCCCAACCTTGAGGGTGTGTGGGCCAGGCCTGTGGAGCAAAAATCTGAAAACACAAACTCCGCTTAGGATTGGGGACATAGTTATGGCACGCCCAATCTACAGACCGTGATAACACTTCAGGATATGAAAAAGTGTGAGTTTGAGGTGCTTGCTCAGATTTTGTCTCTGGATTTGTGTCAACAATGTGGGTGGAATGCTGGCGTGGCCTCATGGGTTGTGGACGGCTTTCCTTCTCTGAGGATTTGACCCATCCCAAGAGTTTGTGTATGTTCTGTTGGATGGGAGGAGTCCTTTCTGTTTTTTTTTTTTATTTTATTTTATTTTTTGTACCTCATGTGTCCCAATAAAGGAGGGATTCCAGAGCAGAGTCCTCGGGAGGGATAACTGGACAACCTCACCTCTGTTTTAGTTTGGGGGCCTAGGGGCATGGCAAGTCCAATATGTGGGCTCTTGATTCAGACACTGAGAGGCCCTCCTTGAGGACAGGGCTCATGCTGAGGGTCACAATGCCTATTTGTGCCAACAAGGCCCTCAAGCATGGGAAGGGCCTCATGGGCCACGCTGGATTCTCCGACACTGAACGTTGGAGAATATGCCAACCACAAAGTTTCTGGCCATGGCGAAGGAAGAGTTTTGACTTCTGCATCACGTTAACCCCTGGACAGTGATTGGAGTTTAGGTCTAGGTTCTGAAACCCGAAAACCGAGGTTGTGTAGAGATGAAGACCTAAGGACCTGTTGGGTCCAATGAGCTCAGTGTGCGGCCAGCTGTTGAGCGTAGGTCTGGAGGTGTGGGCTCATGCTGTGTCAGACAAGGCATTAGACAGGGTAGACTGAATATTTGGGGTGCAGTCGAGTGGCGTTCAATTGATCCTCATTCGGGTCTCTAGGTAGTTCCATAAGGCAACGTTTTTTCTCTGGGAGGGCAGGCAGAGTGCTGCATTGTGGCCCCAGTATTGCCAAACTGTAGGGCTTTTGGGCCAGCGGTGTGAGGACTGTAGTCTGAGAATACAAGCTAGGCTTAGTTTTTGGGGTGAGGGCACAGAAGGCACACTCTGCAGAGCTGAATCATGATCTCATGCACCTGAAGTCAGGGCGAATATCAGACGTTTGCTCAGGTTGGAGTTTCTGTCCATGATGGCCACTTTATAAAGTGGAGCGTCTCAAGAGTCCATGTAGATTTTCCCACAATGGGAGTTCTGAGATGCTCCCGACTGCAAAGATTCCTTCTGTGGGACATGTGAGACCTGTTGGATGGCTCTAGGATGTCCCATATGGAATGACTCCAGAGTAGGGTTCTAAGGATTGATGCCTAGGCAGCCCACCTCCCATTCTAGTTGTCTCCTAGCGACAAGGCAGGTTTGATCTGCAGGCCCTGGGGGAGAAACCAAGGGTGTTGAGTTGACTTGGACGCTCCCGAGGATAGATCATAATATGGGTTTAAGTCCATGGAGACCTTGGAATGGGGCGCTTGATCCGGGGCCCTGAAAGATTCTCCTAAACAGAGGTTTTTATAGAGCTCCAAAGAGTACATTTCCTATGTGGAGACGAGATTTTTCTGATGAGTGCCTCAGTAATCCCCCTATGCTGGTATTGGAAACCAGGCCTCTGAGGAGAGATGCCTGGAAACAAAAGCAATGGATCTGATTAGGGCCTAAGTGCCTGTCCAGTTCAATCTTATTCTCTGGGGATATCTGTCTCTGGGTCTGAGTGGAGGTAGTTTCCCAACTTGTGAAAGATCATCCCTGTTTGTCCTGGGCAGCCAACACTATTCGGATGGCCTCAGGGAGTTTGGAGGTTTCTCCTAATCTATAAGGTTGTGGCCAATGGAAATGGCAGAATTCCCCTGGAGAGGGAAGCCACAGTCCTGAGGTGTGGCTCCAGGGGCCCCAGCTTGGATGGTGTGTGGGCCAGGACTGTGGGGACAGAAGTCTGAAAAAACAAACTCAGCTTAGGTTTGGGGATGTATGTATGAAGGCTCGATCTACAGAACGTGAGAATTTTCCGGGCTATGAACAAAGGGTGAGTATGTGGCGCTTGCTCAGGCTTTTGTCTCTGGATTTTTTGTCAACGGTGGCCGTGGAATGTCGGGGTGTCCTCAAGGGCCATGGACAATTCTTTCTCTGGTGATTTGGCCTGATCCCAAGGGGTTGGGATCATTCTGTGGATGGGAAAAGTCCTTTCTGCATTTTTTTTTTTTTTTACCTCAGGTGTCCCACCAAAGAGGGATTCCAGAGCAGAGCCCTGAGTTGGGTGACTAGACATCTCGAACTCTGGTTGAGATTGGGTGACTAGGGGCTTGGCAAGCCCCATATGTGGGCTGTTGTTCCAGTCACTAAGAGGCTTCACATGAGGATAGGGCTCACGCTGAGGGTCACAATATGTGTTTGTGCAAATTGTGGCCCTCAGGGATAGGTGGGAACTTATAGTCCATGCTGCTTTCTCCTACAATGAACGTTGGACAACATGCCAACCACAAGGTTTCTTGCCATGTCGAAGGAGAAGTTCTGATTCTTGCATCACGTTCACTCATGAGCAGTGAGTGGAGATAAGGTCTAGGTTCTGAAGGTGAAAATTGAGGTTGGGTAGAGATGATGGCCTAAAGCCATTGTGGGTATGATATGCTCAGTGTACGGCCAGCTGTCCTGGTGTTGGACTGGAGGTCTGCCCCCAGGCTGTGTCAGACAGGGCTTTAGTGCACAGGCTAGACTGTATAATTGGGGTATGGTCGAGTGGCATGCAGGTTGTTACTCATTTGGCGTTTCTGGTTAGCCCTATAGGGCAACATTTTTCTTCTGGAGGCCAGGCAGAGTGCTGCATTGTGTCTCCAGAATTTCCAAACTGCAGGGGTGTGGCCAGGATTCTGAGGACGGATGTCTGAGAACACAAGATAGGCTTAGGTTTCAAGGCGAGGGCCCAGCAGGCACACTCTCAAGTGCTGAATCGAGATCTCATGCTTCTGAATTCAGGGCGAGGATCAGACTTTTGCTTAGGATGGAGTTTCTGTCCATGATGGCCCATTTATGAAGGTGTGGGGCATCATGAGGAAATGGAGGTTTTCTCACAGTGTTATTGTGTGATGCTTCAAACCACAAGGATTCATTCTGCGAGACAGTCAAGACAGGTTGGTTGGATTCAAGACATCCCATAAAGAAGTTCTCCAGAGCAGGGTTCTAAGGATGGATGCCTGGGCAGCCCGCCTCCCATTCTAACTGTCTCCTAGTGACAAGGAAGGTTTGATCTGCTGGCTCTGGGTGAGCAGCCGAGTGGGCTGATTTGAAATGGACTCTCCTGAGAATGGTTCATAATGTAAGTTTGTGTCCTTGGAGACCTTGGGATTGGGCCATGGTGCCAGCTCCCTGAAGGATCCTCCTAACCTGAGGTATTGACACAGCTCCAAAGAGCAAGTTTCCCATGTGGAGATGAGATCTGTTCTGATTGTTTCCTAAGAAGCCCCCATATTCTGATATTGGAAACCAGGCCTCTGAGGAGAGATACCTAGAAACCAAAGCAATGCATCAGAAGTTGGCTCAGGTTGGAGTTTCTGTCCATGATGGCCCCTTTATAAAGGGGAGCCTCTCATGAGGCCATGTAGGTTTTCCCACGATAGGAGTTGTGAGATGCTCCAATCTGCAAGGATTCCTTCTGTGGGACAGTCAAGACCTGTTGGAAGGCTCCAGGACATCCCATATGGAACGGCGCCAGAGCAGGATTCCAAGGATGGATGCCTAGAGAGTCTGCTTTGCATTCCAGTTGTCTCCTAGCGACAAGGCAGGTTTGATATTCTGCCTCTGGGGGAGTAATCGACGGGGCTGAGTTGAAATGTACTCTCCTGCCGAATGGTCATAATGCGGGTATGTGTCCATGGAGACCTTGGAATAGGGCGGTTGCTCCGGCTACCTGAAGGTTTCTCCTAACTGGAGGCTTTTACAGAGCTCCAAAGGATAAGTTTCCCATGTGAAGACAAGATTTGTTCTGATTGGTATCTCTGGAATCCCCCATATGCTGGTATTGGAAAACAGGCCTCTGAGGAGAGATGCTTAGAAAAAAAAGCAATGGAACCAATTACATTCTAGGGGCCAGTCCAGTTTAATCTTCTTCTCTTGGGTTATCTGTCTACGGGTGAGTTGTCGTCGTTGCTCAGCTTGTGAGAGATCGCCCCTCTTTGTCCTGGGTGGCCTACACTATTGGAATGGCCTCTGGGACTTTGGAGGTTTCTCCTTATCTGTAGGGTTGTGGCCAATGGAATGGGAAGAATTTCCTTGGAGAGGGCAGGCACAGTCCTGAGGTGTGGCTCCAGGGGCCTCAGTCTGGAGGGTGTGTGGGACAGGGATGTCAGGATAGAAGTCTGAAAACACAAACTCGGCTTAGATTTGGGGACGTAGGTATGGCAGGCCCAATCTACAGACTATGAGGAGAATTTTTTGGGCTATGACCTAAGGGTGAGTGTGAACACTTGCTGAAGCTTATGTCTCTGGATTTTGTGTCAATAGTGGCCGTGGAATGTCGGGCTGGCCTCATGGGCCATGGACGAGTCTTTCTCTCTGGACCCCAATCACTTGGCATGGCCCAATCCCAAGTGATTGGGGTCATTCTGTGAGTGGGAGGAGTCCTTTCTGTGTTTATTTACCTCAAATGTCCCACCAAAGAGGGATTCCAGAGCAGAGCCCTGAGTAGGGGTGACTAGATGTCTCTACCTCTGGTTAAGATTGGGTGACTTGGGGCATGGCAGGCCCCATATGCGGTCTCATGGTCCAGCCACTGAGAGGCTTTACTTGAGGACAGGGCTCAAACTGAGGGTCCCAATGTGTGTTTGAGCCCACCGCAGCTCTTAAGCATAGGCAGGGCCTCAGGGACCCTACACTACCCTCAGGGGCCCTACTACTACCCCTGTAGGCCCTACAGGGGTCCTACACTGAACGTTGGACAAGATGCCAACCACAAGATTCTGGCGAGAGGGAAGGAGGAGTTCTGATTTCTGCATCACGTTCACCCATGGGAAGTGATAGAGATAAGGTCTAGGATTCTGTAGCCTGAAAACCGAAGTTGGAAAGAGATGGCGACCTAAGGCCATGGCGGTTCAGATGTTCTCAGTGTACTGCAAGCTGTCTGGGTGTCGGTTGGGAATTCAGGCCTCAGGTTCTGTCAGACAGGGCATTAGTGCACAGGCTAGACTATATAATTGGTGTACAGTTGAGTGACGTGCAGGTTTATCCTCATTTGAGGTTTCTGGGTAGACCCATAGGGCAATATTTTTCTTCTAGAGGGCAGGCAGAGTGCAGCACTGTGTCATCAGAAATGCCAAAATAGAGGGCGTGTGGTCCAGGAGAGTGAGGACGGAAGTCGGAGAACACTAGCTACGCTTAGGTTTTGGGGTGAGGGCACAGCAGGTACACTCTGAAGAGCTGAATCAAGATCTCGTGCATCTGAAGTCAAGGCGAAGATCAGCTGTTGGCTCAGGTTGGAGTTTCTTTCCATGATCTGCCTTCATGAAGATTGGGGGCATCATGTGACCTTGGAAGCTTTCCATGATATGAGTTGTTAGGTGGTCCATGCACAAGGACTCCTGTGGGACAGTCGAGACCTGTTGGATGGCTCAAGGATGTCCCATAAGGAATGACGCAAGAGCAGGGTTCTAAGGATGGATGCCTGAAGAGCCCAACTTGCATTTCAATTGTCTCCTAGCGACAAGGCAGGTTCAATCTGCTGGCTCTGGAGTAGCAACCGAGGGGGTTTAGTTGAAATGGACTCTCCTGAGGATGGGTCATAATTTGGGATTGTGTCCATGGAGATATTCAAATGGGGCAGTGGCTCCAGTGACCTGAAGTTTTCTCCTAACTGGAGGTTATGACACAGCTCCATAGAGCAAGATTCCCATGTGGAGACGAGATTTTTTCTGATAGTTAGCTCTGGAAACCCCCTTATGCTGGTATTGGAATCCAGGCCTCTGAGGAGAGATGCCTGAAAACAAAAGCAATGGATCCAATTAGGGCCTAGGTGCCTGTCTTGTTCAATATTCTTTTCTATGGATATCTGTCTAAGGTTCTGATTGGAGGTAGTGGCTCAGCTTGTGCCAGAGGGTCCCTGTATGTCCAGGACATCCTACACTATTGGGATGGCCTCAGAGATTTTGGATGATTCTCCTAATCTGTCAGGTTGTGCCACATGAATGAGCAGAATTCCCTTGGAGAGGGCAGGCACAGTCCTGAGGTGTGGCTCCATGGGGCCCAGCCTTTAGAATGTGTGGGTGAGGACAATGGAGACAGAAGTCTGAAAACACAAACTCGGCTTAGGTTTGGGGACATAGGTATGGCAGGCCCGATCTACAGACCTTGAGAATTTTGGGGGCTCTGAACAAAGGGCAAGTGTGTGGCGCTTTTTCAGGTTTTTGTCTCCGGATTTTGTGTCAATGGTGGCCGTGGAATGTCAGGCTGGCCTCATCAACCATGGACGAGTATTTCTCTCTGTGGATTTGGCCAGATTCCAAGTGTTTGGGGTCATTCTTTGGATGGTAGGAGTCCTTACTTTTTTTTTTCTTTATCTTGGTTTTTTTTTTTATTTATTTATTTTTACCTTATGTGTCCCACCAAAGAGGGATTCCAGAAAAGAGCTCTGAATAAGGTTGACTAGACTTCTCAAGCTCTGGCTAGGATTGGGGGAGTAGGGGCATGGCAAGTCCCATATGCAGGCTCTTGGTCCAGCCCCGGAGAGGCTTTACTTGAGGCCAGGGTTCATGCTTAGGGTCCTAATGTGTGTTTGTGCCCATCGCAGCCCTCAAGCATGTCTGAGGCCTCATGGGCCATGCTGGGTTCTCATATACTGAACGTTGGACAACATGCCAACCACAAGGTTTCTGGTCATGGGGAAGGTGAAGTTCTGATTTCTGCATCACGTACATCACTTAGTTGTGAGTGGAGATAATGTCTAGGTTCTGAAGCCTGAAGACCAAGGTTGGGAAGAGATGATGACCAAAGGCCATGGCATGTTCGATGTGTTCAGTGTGAGGCCAGGTGTCTGGGTGTCGGTCACGAGGTCTGGGATCAGGCTGTGTCAGACAGGGCATTAGTGCCCAGGCTAGACTGTATAATTGGGGTACAGTCTAGAGAATTGCAGGTTGATCCTCATTTGATGTTTCTGGGTAGACCCCTAGGGCAAAGTCTCTCTTCTGGAGGGCAGGCAGAGTGCTGCATTTTGTCTCCAGAATTCCCAAAGTGGAAGGCTTGTGGGCCAGGAGTGTGAGGACGGAAGTCTGAGAACGCGAGCTGGCTTAGGTTTTGGGGCGAGGGCAAGGCAGGCACACTCTGCAGAGCTGAATTGAGATCTCATGCATCTGAAGTCAGGGCGAGGATCAGACGGGAGTTTCTGTCCATGATGTCCTCTACCTGAAGGTGGAGGCATCACGAGGCCATGGAGGTTTTCCCACGGTGCGAGTGTGTGATGCTGCAAACCACAAGGATTCCTTCTGCAGGACAGTTGAGACCTGTTGAATGGATCAAGGACACCCCATTAGGAATTTCTCCAGAGCAGAGTTCTAACAACGGATACCTGGGCAACGAACTCGCATTCCAATTGTCTCCTAGTGACAAAGCAGGTTTGATCTGCTGGCACTGGGTGAGCAACCGCCAGGTTTGAGTTGAAATGGACTCTCCTGAGGATGGGTCATAATGTGGGATTGTGTCCATTGAGACATTGGAATGGAACGGTGGCTCCAGTGACGTGAAATTTTCTCCTAACTGGAGGTTTAGACACAGTTCCATATAGCATGATTCCCATGTGGCATGCGATTTGTTCTGATTGGTAGCTCCAGAAACCCCCATGTGCTGGTATTGGAATCCAGGCCTCTGAGGAGAGATACGTGAAAACAAAAGCAATGGATCCGTTTAGGGCCTAGGTGCCTGTCCTGTTCAATCTTCTTTTCTATGGATATCTATCTACAGGTCTGATTGGAGGTAGTGGCTCAGCTTGTGGCAGATGGTCCCTGTTTGTCCCGGACATCCTACAATATTGGGGTGGCCTCGGGGACTTCGGATGTTTCTCCTAATCTGTCAGGTTGTGCCAAAGGAATGAGCAGAATTCCCATGGAGAGGGCAGGCACAGTCCTGAGGTGTGGCTCCATGGGGCCAAGCCTTGAGGGTGTGTGGGCCAGGACAATGGAGACAGAAGTCTGAAAACACAAACGTGGCTTAGGTTTGGTGACATAGGTATGGCAGGCCCGATCTACAGACCGTGAGAATTTTTCAGGCTTTGAACAAAGGGCGAGTGTGTGGCGCTTTTTCAGGCTTTTGTCTCCGGATTTTGTGTCAATGGTGGCCGTGGAATGTCAGGATGGCCTCATCAGCCATGGACGAGTATTTCTCTCTGTGAATTTGGCCCAATTCCAAGTGTTTGCGGTCATTCTTTGGACGGTAGGAGTCCTTTCTGTATTTTTTTTTTAACCTCATGTGTCCCACCAAGGAGGGATTCTAGAGAAGAGATCTGAGTAGGGGTGACTAGACTTCTCAAGCACTGGTTAAGGCTTGGGGAGTAGGGGCATGGTAATCTCCATATGTGGGCTCTTGGTCCATCCCGGAGAGGCTTTACTTGAGGCCAGGGATCATGCTTAGGATCCTAATGTGTGTTTGTGCCCATCGCAGCCCTCAAGCATGTCTGGGGCCTCATGGGCCATGCTGGTTTCTCCTACACTGCACGTTGGACAACATGCCAACCACAGGGTTTCTGGTCATGGGGAAGGAGGAGTTCTGATTTCTGCATCACGTACACAGCATGGCAGTGAGTAGAGATAAGGCCTAGATTCTGAAGCCTGAAAACCGAGGTTGGTAAGAGATGACGACCTAAGGCCATGGTGGGTCCGATGCACTTAGTGTGCGGCCAGATGTCTGTGTCCATCATGAGGTCTGGGCTCAGGCTGTGTCAGGCAGGGCATTAGTCCCCAGGCTAGACTGTATAATTGGGATACAGTCGAGTGATGTGAAGGTTGGTCCTCATTTGGGGTTTCTGGTTGGCCCCATAGGGCAAAGATTTTCTTCTGGAGGGCAGGCAGAGTGCTGCATTCTGGCTCCAGAATTGCCAACTTCAGGGCTTGTGGGCCAGGTGTTTTAGGACAGAAGTCTGAGAACACAAGTTCAGCTTTGAATTCGCAGAGGTGACATGGCAGGCACACTCTACAGACCTGAAATGAGATCTCGTGCATCTGAAGTCAGGGCGAGGATCAGATGTTGGCTTAGGTTGGAGTTTCTGTACATGATGTCCCCTTCATGAAGGTGGGGGGGGGCATCAGGAAACCATGGAAGATTTCCAACTTTGTGAGTGTGTGATGCTCCAAACCACAAGGATTCCGTCAGCGGGACAGTCACGACCTTTTGGATGGATCAAGGACGTCCCATAAGAAATGCTCCAAAGCACAGTTCTAATGATGGATGCCTGGGCAGTCCAACTTGCATTCCAGTTGTGTCCTAGTGAAAAGGAGGATTCGATCTGCTGTCACTGGGGGAACAACCGAGGGGGCTGAATTGAAATGGACTCTCATGAGGATCAGTCATGATGTGGATTTGTGTCCATGGATCCCTTGGAATGGGGCAGTGGCTCTGTTGCCCTGAAGAATTCTCCTAACCTGAGGTTTTGATGCAGCTCCAAAGAGCAAGTTTCCCATGTAGAGACGAGATTTGTTCTGAAACCCCCACAACCTGGTATTGGAAACCAAGCATCTGGGGAACAATGCCTGGAATCCAAAGCAATGGATCTGATTACGGTCTAGGGGCCTGTCCTTTTCAATATTCTCCTCTGAGTGTCTCTGTCTAAGATTCAGAATGGAGGTCACTGCTCAGCTTGTGTCAGATCACCCATGTTTGTTGGGGGAGGCCAACACTATTGGACTGGTCTTGGGAATTGGAGGTTTCTCCTAATCTGTAAGGTTGTGGCAAATGAAACGGGCAGAGTTCCCTTGGAGAGCACTGGCACAGTCCTTAGGTGTGACGCAACCTTTCTGGGTGTCATCCAGGAGGTCCAGGCTCAGGCTGTGTCAGACAGGGCATTAGTGCCAAGCTTAGACTGTATAATTGGAGTAAAGTTGAGTGGCATGCAGGTTGATCCTCATTTGGCGTTTCTGGGTAGCCCCAGGGGCAACGTTTTTCTTCTGGAGGGAAGGAAGAGTGCTGCATTGTGGCGACGGAATTCTCACACTGGAGGGCTTGTGGGCCAGAATTGTGAGGAAGGAAGTGTGAGAACACAAGCTAGGCTTAGGTTTTGGGTCAAGATCATGGCAGGCACACTCTGTAGAGCTAAATCTAAATCTCATGCATCTGAAGTCAGGGCGAGGATCAGACGTAGGCTCAGGTTGAAGTTTCTGTTCAGGATGGCCCCTTAATGATGGTGGGGGGCATCATGGGGCTATGGAGACTTTCCCACTATTGGCATTGTATGTTGCTCCAATCGGCAAGGATTCCTTCTACAGGACAGTCGAGACCGGTCATATTGCTCCAGGACGTCCCATGCGGAACCACGGCAGTGCAGGGTTCTCAGGATGGATTCCTGGAGTGCCCGCCTCACATTCCTATTGTCTCCTAGTGACAAGGCAGGTTCGATCTGCTTCTTTTGGGGAGCAACCAAAGGGGATGTGTTGAAATGGACTCGCCTGCGGATGGGTCATAATGTGGGTTTGTGTCCATGGAGACCTTGGAATGGGGTGTTGGCTGCTGGGACCTGAAGGTTTCCCTTAACTGGAGGTTGGGACACAGCTCCAAAATGCATGTTTCCCATGTGGAAATGAGATTTGTTCAGACTGGTACCTCCAGAAGAACACATATGCTGGTATTGGAAAACAGGCCTCTGAGGAGAGATGCCTGGAATCAAAAGCAATGGATCTGATTAGGTCCTAGGTGCCTGTCCGGTTCAATCTTCTTCTCTGGGGTTATCTGTCTATGGGTCTGAGTTGAGGTAGTTGCTCATCTTGGGACAGATCACCCTGTTTGCCCTGAGTGGCCAACACTATTGGGATGGCCTCAGGGACGTTGGAGTGTTCTCCTAATCTTTAGGGTTGTGGCCAATGGAATGGGCAGAATTTGCTTGGAGAAGGCAGGCACAGTCCTGAGGCATGGCTTCAGGGGCCCCAGCCTGGAGGGTGTGTGGGCCAGGACAGTGGGGACAGAAATCTGAAAACCCAAACTCAGCTTAGGTTTGGGGACGTAGGTATGACAGGCCTGTGAGGAGAATTTTTCAGGCTATGAACAAAGGGCAAGTGTGAGGCATATCTCCAGGCTTTTGTCTCTAGATTTTGTGTCAATGGTGGCCATGGAATGACGGGATGGCCTCTTTGGCCATGGATGATTCTTTCTCTTTTAAGATTTGGTCAGATCCCAAGTTTTGGGGCTCATTCAGGGGATGGAGGAGACCCTTCGACATTTTTTTCCTCAGGGGTTCCAGAGCAGAGACCTGAATAGGGGTGACTAGACCTCTCAACCTCTCATTAATATTGGGGGACTAGGGATGGCAATGCGGGTTCTTGGTCCAGCCCCTGAGAGGCTTTACTTGAGGACAGGGCTCACACTGAGGGTCCCAATGTGTTTGTGCCCATTGCGGTTCTCAAGCATGGGCGGGGACTCATGGGCTACACTGGATTCTCCTACACTGAACATTGGAAAACATGCCAACCACAAGGTTTCTTGCCTTGAGGAAGAAGGAGTTTCATTTCTGCATCACGTTCACCCCTGGGTAGTGAGTATATATAAGGTCTAGGTTCTGAAACCTGAAAACCAAGGTTGGGAAGAGATGATGACCTAAAGCCATGGCGGGTCTGATGTGCTCAGTGTACAGCCAGCTGTCTGGGTGTCGGTTGGGAATTCAGACCTCAGGCTGTGCAAGACAGGGCATTAACGCCGAAGCGAAACTGTATAATTGGGGTAGAGTCAAGTGGCATGCAGGTTGATCCTTATTTGGTGTTTCTGGTTAGCCCCATAGGACAACGTTTCTCTTCTGGAGGGCAGTTAGAGTGCTGCATTGTGTCTCTCCAGAATTCCCTAACTGGAGGGCTGGTGGGCTCGGAGTGTGAGGACGAAGTCTGAGAACAATAGCTAGGTTTTGCTTCGGGGCGGGGTTTCGGCAGGCACACTCTGCAGAGTTGAATCAAGATTTCGTGCATCTGAAGTCAGGGCGAGGATTAGACGTTGGCTCAGGTTGGAGTTTCTGTCCAAGATGGCTCTTTCATGAAGGGGACGGTGCACCACGAGGCCACAGAGCTTTTCCCATGATGGGAGTTGTGAGGTGCTCCAAAGCGAAAGGATTCCGTCTGCAGGACAGCTGTGACCTGTTGGATGGCTCCAGGACGTCCCATATGGAATTACTTCAGAGTAGTTTTATACAGATGAATGCCTAGCCAGCCCGCCTCACATTCCAATTGTCTCCTAGTGACAAGATAGGTTCGATCTGCTGGCTCTAGGGGAGCACCCAAGGGCACTGAGTTGAAATAGACTCTCCTGCAGATGGGTCCTAATGTGGGATTGTGTCCATGGAGACCTTGGAATGAGGTGGTGGCACCGGGGCCCTGAAGGATTTTCCTAGCCGGAGGTTATGACACAGCTTGAAAGAGCACGTTTCCCATGTGGAGAAGACATTTGTTCTGACTGATGACTCAGGAAACCCCCATATGGTGGTATTGAAAACCAGGCCTCTGAGGTTCTGACATAGCTCCACGAGCAAGTTTCCAATGTGCAGACAAGACTTGCTCTGAAGGGGCCTCTGGAAACCCCATAGGCTGGTATTGGAAACCAGGCCTCTGAGAAGAGATGCCTGGAAACCAAAGCAATGGATCTGATTAGGGCCTAGGGGCCTGTCCAGTTCAATGTTCTTCTCTGGGGACATCTGTCTCCGAGTTGGTGTGGAGCTAGTTGCTCAGCTAGTGTCAGATCACCCATGTTTGTTCCAAGCGGACTACAATATTGGTATGGTCCCAGGGACATTGGAGATTTCTCCTGATTTATATGGTTGTGGCCAATGGAATATGAAGAATTCCCTTTGAGAGGGAAGGAACAATCCTGAGGTGTGGTTCCAGGGGCCCTAGCCTGGAGGGTGTGTGTTTTCAGACAACTGTCCAAACAGACCAGGCCTACACAGCCTACAGGCTCAGGCCCCTGAAGCCAAACCTGAGGACTGTACTTGCCCTCTCCAAGGGAATTGTGTGTGCCCATTCCAATGGCCACAACCCTTCTAATAGGATAAACCTCGAAAGTCCCTGATCCATCTCAATAGTGGTGACTTCACAGAAAAAACAGGGGCAATCTGAGCCCTACAGAGCACCTACCTGCACTCAGACCCATAGACAGATGTCCCCAGAGGTAAAAAGGAAAGAACAGGCCCCTAGGCACTAATCAGATCCATTGCTTTGGTTTCCAGGAATCTCTCCTCAGAGGCCTGGATTTCAAAAGCAGCATATAGCTGTTTCTTGACCCACACATCAGAAAACATCTCATCTACACATGGGAAACTTGCACGTTGGGGCTGTGTCAAAGCCTCTGTTAAGGAGAACCCTTTAGGGCCCCAGTGCCTCCGCTTCATTCCAAGGTCTCCATAGACACAAAAGCACATTAGTACCCATCCCCAGGGGTGTCCATTTCAACTCAGCGTCCTCGGTTGCTCCCCACAGATCCAGGAGATCTAACCTGTCTTGTTGCTAGGAGACAATTGGAATGCGAGGTGGGTACCCAGCCATCCATCCTTAGAACCCTGCTCAGAATTATTGGCCTGGATCCAAACGACAGGTCTCAATTGTCCTGCAGAAGACTCTCTGCAGTTTGGAGCTTCTCACAACTCCCATCGTGGGAAAACCCCCATGGCCTCGTGATGCCCCCCCATTCATGAAGGGGCCATCAGGGACAGAAACTCCAACCTGAGCGATCGTCTGATCCTCGCCCTGACATCAGATGAACGAGATCTAGATTCAGGTCTGTAGATTGTGCCTGCCATGGCCTCACCCAGAAACCTAAGCCTAGCTTGTGTTATCAAACTTTTTTCGTCAGACTACTGTACCACAAGCCCTCCAGTTTGGCAATCCAGAACTGCAATGCAGCGCTCTGCCGGCGCTCCAGAAGAAAAACATTGTCCGCTGGGGCTACCCAGTAATTCCAAATGAGGATCAAACTGCACCGACCTTGGCTGTACCCCAAATACATAGACTGACCAGGGCACTAATGCCCTTTCTGAGACAGCCTGAGCCTGGACCCCCTGGCCCCTCCCAGACAGCTGGCCGAACACTGAGCACATCGAGCCGCCATGGCCTTAGGTCGTCATCTCTTCCCACCCTCGGTTTTCAGGTTTCAGAACCTAGACCTTATCTCCAATCACTGCCCAGGGTTGAAGGTGATGCAGAAATCAGAACTCCTTCCCCAAAGCAAGAAACCTTGTGGTTGGCATGGTGTCCAACGTTCAGTGTAGTTGAAACCAGTGTGGCCCATGAGGCCCCGCCCATGCTCGCGGGCCACATTGGTCACAAACACACATTGTGACCCTCAGGCTGAGCCCAATCCTCAAGTAAGGCCACTCCGTGGCTGGATGAAGAGATATCATATTGGGCTTGCCATGCCCCTAGGCCCCAATTTTTAACCATAGTTCGGGTTGTCCCTTCAGTCTTCCCCACGGCTTGGCTTTGGAATTCCTCTTTTGGTGGGACACCTGAGGTAACAAAACTGAAATGAGTCCTCCCATCCCACAGATTGACGAAAAGCAATTGCGAATCGGGCCAAATCCTCAGAGAGGAAGATTCGTCCATGGCCCATGAGGCCGCCCCGACATTCCACGGCCATCGCTGATACAAAATCCAGAGACAAAAGTTTGAGCAAGCACCTCAGACTCGCACTTTCTTCATATCCTGAAGAATTCTTCTCATGGTTTGTAGATCGGGCCTGCCATACTTACGTCACCAAACCTAAGCTGAGTTTGTGTTTTCAGACTTCTGTCCTAAAAGTCTTGGGCCACACACCCTCCAGGCTGGGCCCCTGGAGCCACACATTCGGACTGTGCCTACCAATCCATGGGAATTCTGCCCATTCCATGGTCCAAAATCGTACAAATTAGGAGAAACCTCCAAAGTCCCTGAGGCCATCCCAATAGTGTAGGTCGCCCGGAACAAACAAGGGCTGTCTGACACCAGCTGATAATCGACCTCCACTCATACCATAGATGGATGTCCCCGGAGAAGAAGATTGAACCAGACAGGACCCTAGGCCATAATAGGATCCATTGCTTTGTGTTACAGGCATGTGTCCTCAAAAGTCTGATTCCAATACGAGCATAGGTGTTTTCCTGTGGCACCCATCAGAACTCATCTCGTCTCCACAAGGAAACCTGTGCATGGGAGCCATGTCCAAAGCTTAGGAGAGTACTTCAGGGTCCCGGTGCCACCGCCCCATTCCAAGGCCCTCATGGACACAAAAACACATAGGACACATCCTCAGGAAATTCCATTTCAACTCAGCCACCCCGGTTGCTCCCGCAGAGCCATCAGATCTAAACTGTCTTGTTGCTAGGAGACAATTGGAATGCGAGGCGGGCTTCCCAGGCATCCATCCGCGAACGGTGCTCTGGAGTCATTCCATATGGGATGTCCTGGAGCTGTCCAACAGGTCTCAATTGTCCCGCAGAAGGAATCCATGAAGGGGGCATCCCACAACTCCCAACGTGGGAAAACCTCAATGGCCTCGAGATTCCGCTCCCTTCATGAAGTGGCCGTCATGCTCAGAAACTCCAACCTGAGCCAACGTCTGATCCTCGCCCTGACTTCAGATGCATGAGATATTGGTTCAGATCTGCAGGGGGTACCGGCCGTGCCCTCGCCCTGAAACCCAAGTCTAGCTTTTCTTCTCAGACTTCCGTCCTCACACTCCTCGCCCCGAAGCCCTCAAGTTTGGCAATTCCGGACCCACAATGCAGTACCCTGCCTGCCCTCTAGAAAAAAAATTATTGCCTCATGAGCTGCCCAGGCACCTTATATGAAAATAAACCTACACAGCACTCGACTTTACCCAAATTATATAGTCTAACCTGGGCACTAATGCACTGTCGAACACAACCTGAGCACGGACCTCCTGACCAACACCCAGAAAGCTGACCGCACACTGAGCACATAAAACCCGCCATGGCCTTAGGTCATCATCTCTTCCCTACCTCAGTTTTCAGGTTTCAGAACGAGACCTTATCTCCAATCACTGCGCAGGGGTGAGAGTGATGCAGAAATCAGAACTCCTCTTTACGCATGGCAAGAATCCTTGTGGTTGGCACGTTGTGCAACGTTCAGTTTTGGAGAAACCAGCATTCACCCTGAGGCCCCGCACATTCTCATCTACACATGGGAAACTTGCACGTTGGAGCTGTGTCAAAGCCTCTGTTTAGGAGAACCCTTTAGGGCCCCAGTGCCACCGCTTCATTTCAAGGTCTCCATAGACACAAAAGCACGTTAGGACCCATCCTCAGGGGTGTCCATTTCAACTCAGCGTCCTCGGTTGCTCCCCACAGATCCAGGAGATCTAACCTGTCCTGTTGCTAGGAGACAATTGGAATGCGAGGTGGGCTACCCAGCCATCCATCCTTAGAACCCTGCTCAGAATCATTGGCCTGGAGCCAAACAACAGGTCTCAATTGTCCTGCAGAAGACTCTCTGCAGTTTGGAGCTTCTCACAACTCCCATCGTGGGAAAACACCCATGGCCTCGTGATGCCCCCCCCCACATTCATGAAGGAGCCATCAGGGACAGAAACTCCAACCTGAGCAATCGTCTGATCCTAGCCCTGACTTCAGATGCACGAGATCTCGATTCAGGTATGTAGATTGTGCGTGCCATGGCCTCACCCAGAAACCTAAGCCTAGCTTGTGTTCTCAAACTTTTGTCGTCAGACTACTGGCCCACAAGCCCTCCAGTTTGGCAATCCAGAACTACAATGCAGCACTCTGCCGGCCCTGCAGAAGAAAAACATTGTCCTCTGGGGCTAAACAGTAACCCCAAATGAGGATCAACCTGCACCGACCTTGGCTGTACCCCTGGCCCCGAAGCCCTCAAGTTTGGCAATTCCGGACCCACAGTGCAGCACTCTGCCTGCCCTGTAGAAAAAAATTATTGCTTCAGGAGCTGCCCAGGCATCTTAAATGAGAATAAACCTACACTGCACTCGACTCTACCCAAATTATATAGTTTAACGTGGGCACTAAACCACTGTCGGACACAACCTGAGCCCGGACCTCAGACCAACCCCCAGAAAGCTGACAGCACACTGAGCACATAAGACCCGCCATGGCCTTAGGTCATCATCTCTTCCCTACTTCAGTTTTCAGGCTTCAGAACCGAGACCTTATCGCCAATCACTGCCCAGGTTTGAGTGTGATGCAGAAATTAGAACTCCTCCTTACCCATGGCAAGAAACCTTGTGGTTGGCACATTGTCAACGGTCAGAGTAGAAGAAACCAGCATTCACCCCGAGTCCCCGCCCATTCTTGAGTGCGACGGGGTCATAAACACGCATTGTGACCCTCAGCATGAGTCTTCTCCTCTAGTAAGTCCTCTAAGTGGCTGGACCATTAGATGTCATAATGGGCTTGACATGTCCCTAGGCCCTAATTTTTAACCAGATTTCTGATTGTCCAGTCGCCCCTCCCCAGGGCTCTACTCTGGAATCCCTCATTTTGTGGGACACCTGAGGTTAAAAAAGAAAACAACAACAACAACAAAACGGACGTCTTCCATCCCACAGAATGACCCCAAACTCTTTGGACGGGGCCAAACCACCAGAGAGTAAGACTCATCCATTTCCCATGAAGTCACCCAGAAATTTCACCACCGTGAGTGACACGATATCCAGAGACAAAAACTTGAGCAGGAGCCTCACACTCGCTCTTTTTTCAAATCCCGAAGAGTTCTCCTCATGGTCTGTAGATCAGTCCTGCCATAACTATGACCGGAAACATAAGCCGAGGTTGTGTTTTCAGACAACTGTCCAAACATCCCTGGCCTACACAACCTACAGGATCAGGCCCCTGGAGCCAAGCCTGAGGACTGTACTTGCCCTCTGTAAGGGAAATGTGTTTGCTATTTCCAATGGCCACAACCCTTCTAATAGAATAAACACCCAATACCTGATCCATCTCACTAGGGCTGGCTTCACAGGAAAAACAGGGGCAATCTGAGCCCATCTGTGCACCTACCTGCACTCAGACCCATAGACAGATGTCCCCAGAGGTAAAAAGGAAAGAACAGGCCCCTAGGCACTAATCAGATCCATTGCTTTGGTTTCCAGGCATCTTTCCTCAGAGGCCTGGATTTCAAAAGCAGCATATAGCTGTTTCTTGACCCACACATCAGAAAACATCTCATCTACACATGGGAAACTTGCACGTTGGAGCTCTGTCAAAGCCTCAATTTGGAGAACCCGTCAGGGCCCCAGTGCCACTGCTTCATTCCAAGGTCTCGATACACACAAAAGCACGCTAGGACCCAACCCCAGGAGAGTCCATTTCAACTCAGCCTCCTCGGTTGCTCCCCCAGATCCAGCAGATCTAACCTGTCTTGTTGCTAGGAGACAATTGGAATGCGAGGTGGGCTAACCAGCGATCCATCCTTAGAACCCTGCTCAGAATCATTGGCCTGGAGCCAAACAACAGGTCTCAATTGTCCTGCAGAAGACACTTTGCAGTTTGGAGCTTCTCACAAATCCCATCGTGGGACAACCCCCATGGCCTTGTGATGCTCCCCCTTCATGAAGGGGCCATAAGGGACAGAAACTCCAACCTGAGCGATCGTCTGATCCTCGCCCTGACTTCAGATGCACGAGATCTCGATTCCGGTCTGTAGATTCTGCCTGCCAAGTCCTCCACCAGAAACCTAAGCCGAGCTTGTGTTCTCAGACTTCTGTCCTCAGACTACTGGCCCACAAGCCCTCCAGTTTGGCAATCCAGAACTACAATGCAGCACTCTGCCTGCCCTCCAGAAGAAAAACATTGCCCTCTGGGGCTACCCAGTAACCCCAAGTGAGGATCATCCTGCACCTACCTTGGCTGTACCCTGAACATATAGGCTGACCAGGGCACTAATGCCCTTTCTGACACAGCCTGAGCCTGGACTTCCTGGCCCCAACCAGACAGCTTGCCGCACACTGAGCACATCGAGCCGCCATGGCCTTAGGTTGTCATCTCTTCCCAACCTCGGTCTTCAGGCTTTAGATTCTAGACCTTATCTCCAATCACTGCCCAGGGTTGAAGGTGATGCAGAAATCAGAACTCCTTCCCCATGGCAAGAAACCTTGTGGTTGGCATGTTGTCCAACTTTCAGTGTAGTTGAATCCAGTGTTGCCCATGAGGCCCCTCCATGCTCGCAGGCTACATTGGTCACAAACAGACATTGTGACCCTCAGCCTTACCAAAGTCTTCAAGTAAGGCCTCTCAGTGGCTGGATGAAGAGATAGCATATTGGGATTGCCATGCCCCTAGGCCCCAATTTTTAACCATAGTTCAGGTGGTCCCTTCAGTCTTCCCCACGGCTTTGCTTTGGAATTCCTCTTTTCGTGGGACACCTGAGGTAACATAACTGAAAGGATGCTTCCCATCCCACAGATTGACGAAAAATAATTGGGAATCGGGCGAAATCATTATAGAGGTAGATTCGTTCATGGCCCAAGAGGCATCCCCGACATTACACGGAGATCGCTGATACAAATTCCAGAGACAAATGCCTGAGCAAGCGCCTCAGACTCACTCTATATTCAAATCTTCATGAGTTCTTCTCATGGTTTGTAGATTGGGCCTGCCATACCGATGTCCCCAAAGCTGAGTTTGAGTATCGGAATCACAATCAGAACTCTGCCTTCCACAATGCTGTAATGCTTGTTCTTCGCATGGAGTCACACCTTCACGTGGGGAACCCTTCATGGCCCCTGATGCCACGCCCAAACATGAGTGCTGCTTGGGCACAAATTCACACTGTGACCCTAGCATGAGCCCAATGACAAAGAAAGGCCTGTCAGATTCGGGACGAAGATCCTGCATATAGTCCTTGCCATGCCCATAGTCACCCAGGACTAACTAGATGGTGTGTATTCCAGTTGAGGGAACCCACTGCTGTGCTCTAGAGTCCCTATCCTGGGAGGTCCTTTGTGGCAGAAAACAGTACTCTTCACTTACCACAGAATGAACCCAAACCCTTGGGAGGTTGGACAATCCCCCGAGAGGAAGGCTCTTCCTCGGACCCTAAGGCAACCCCTACCGTGACAGGACACTGTGAACGCAACACCCAGAGACAAAAGCCTGAGCAACTGCCTCCCACTTGCCCTCCTTTGATATCCAGAGGATCGCCCCTCACGGACTGGAGATCAGGCCTGCCATTACCTTGGCCCCTACCTGAGCCAAGTTTGCTCTTTCAGACATCAGTCCCCACAGCCCTGGCAAACACAGCCTCTAGGCTGGGTCCTCTGGAGCCATACCACAGGACCGTGCCTGCTCTCTCCTGGGAAACTGTGTCCATTCCTTTGGCCACACACCACCAGAATATGAGAAACCTCAAGGCCCCCGAGGACATCCCACTACTGGGAGCCTCCCTGGACACACAGGGGAATTCGGACACAAGCTGAGCAGCTACCTCCACGAAGGCATGCACACAGATGTCAACAGAGATAGAAGGTTGAGCCGACCAGGCCATTAGGCCCTAATCTCAACTCTTGCTTTGGTTTCCAGGTGTCACTCCTCAGAGGCTTTGGTTCGAAGAACAGGATATGGGGCTTTCCTGAGGCACTGAACAGAACTCCTCTTGTCTCCGCATGGGAAGCTTCCTTGTTGGAGCTGTGTCAAACACCTCAGTTTGGAAAACCCTGCAGAGTCCCTGAGCCACCTCCACATTCCAAGGTCTCCCAGGCCACAAAGCCACAGTAGAACTCATCTTCAGGAGAGTCCATTTCAACTCTCCCCTCTAGGTAGCTCACCCAGGAGCCTGCAGATTGAGCCTGATTTGTCCTGACTAAACAGTGGGAATACGAGGTGGCGTTCCCAGGCATCCATGCTTAGACACCTGCTCTCGAGTCTTTCCATATGGGGCCTCTTGGAACCATCCAATAGGACTCGACTGTCGTGCAGAAGGTAACCTTCAGTTTTGGAGCAGTTCACAAATCCCATCATAGGCAAAATTTTCTGGCCTCATGAAGCCCCCACACCCTTCAGGAAGAGGCCATGCTGGACAAGAACTCTAGCCTGAGGCACGTCTCATAGTTGACATGACCTCAGTGCAGGAGATCTCGATTCAGCCTCTGCAGTGTGGGCCAGCCGTGCCCTCGGTCCCAAACCTCACGCTAGCTTGTGTTTTCAGACTTCCTTCCTCACACTCCTGGCAAACAAGCCCTCCGGACTAGGAACTCCGGAACCAAAACCCAGCCCAGTGTCTGCCCAACGGAAGAAAAACGTTTCCCTGTGGGGCTCTCCAAAAAACCCAGATGAGGATCAACCTGCTCGGGCCTTGACGGTACCCGAACTGGATAGGCTGCTCTGGGCACTCATGCTCTGCCTGACACAGCCTGAAGCCAGACGTCCAGACAGACAAGGAGACAGCTGGCCGCACACCCAGCACTTCGGACACGCCATGGTCTTATGCCGTCACCTCATCCTAACCTTGGTTTTCAGATATTTGAACCTAGACATTATATCAATTCTCCACACAGCTGGGTATAGCAAGCACAAAACAGAACTCCTCCTTCCCCATGGCTGTCAAGCTTGCTCTTGGCATGGAGTCACACCTTCAGGGTGGGAGAAACCTTCATGGCTTCTGATGCCACGCCCTAACTTGAGTGCTGCTTGGGCACAAATTCACACTGTGACCCTCAGCATGAGCCCCATGTCAAAGAAAGGCCTGTCAGGGCCTGGACCAAGAGCCCACATATGGGGCTTGCCAAGCCCCTATGCACCCAATCCTCACCACGGTTTGAATTTTCCAGTCGCCCCGCCCGTACCTGGAGCTCTGCTCTGGAATACCTTTCTTGGAGAGATCTATGAGCCAGACAAAACGACTCCACCCTTCCCACAAAATGACCCCAAACTCTTGGGAGCTGGGACAGATCCCCAGAGAGGGATACTCGTCCACAGTACCTGAGGCCACCGCTCCAATCCACGGCTATCCCGGACACAACATCCAGAGACAAAAGCCTGAAGGAACGCCTCCCACTCGCCCTTGTTTCAGAGGCCCAGGAGCTCCATCTCGGGCTGTACATCCGGCCTGCCATACCCTAGGCGCCACTCATAAGCTGAGTTTGTGTATTCAGACTTCTGTGCCCACAGCCTGGACCCACACAACATCCAGGCTAGGGCCTCTGGACCAAACAGCGAAAGATTGTGCCTGCCCTCTCCAAGGAAAGTGTGCCCAATCAATTGACCACAACCCTACAGGTTAGGGAAAAGCTCCAAGGTCCCTGAGGCCATCAATAGTATAGGCCACCCTGGACTAAGAGGGGCTCTCTGACACCAGCGGAGCAACTATCTCCACTTAGACTCTCAGACAGTGTCCCCAGAGACAGAAGGTTGAAATGGACAGGCCCCCAGGCCCTAATCTGAACCTTAGCTTTGGTTTCCATGTTTCCGTTCTCAGAGGACTGTTTTCGTAGACCAGCACATGGGGCTTTTCGGAGGCACCAAACCAAACATCTCTCATCTCCACATGGGCAGCTTTCTTACTGGGATGTATCAAACACTTCAGGTAGGAGAGTTCCGCAGGGCCACTGAACAACCAGCACATTCCAAGGTCTCCATGGACCCAAACGCACATTATGACGCATCCTCAGGAGAGGCCATTTCAACTCAGCCCCCTGGGTCGCGTGTTCCAGAGGCAGCAGATCAAACATATCTTGTCGCTAATAGCCAATGGGAATGCGAGGCATGCTGTACAGGGATCCATCCTTCGAACCCTGCTCTCCAGTCCTTCCATATGGTATGTCCTGGAGCCATGCAACAGGACTCGAATGTCCCGCGGAAGGAAACCTTGGGGTTTGGGGCAACCTCCAAACACAACGTGGGAAAACTTCCTTGGCCTCATGAGACCCCACTTCATGAAGGTGCCATCATGGACACATACTCCAGCTTCAGCCAACGTCTGATCCTCAGCCTGACTTCAGATGCAGGAGATTTTGATTCAGCCTCTGCAGAGTGGGCCTGCTCTGCCCTTGGCTCCAATCCTCACACTAGCTTGTGTTTTCAGACTTCCGTCCTCACATTCCTGGCCCACAAACCATCCCTACTAGGAATTCTGGGGCCACAATGAAGAACTGTGCCTGCCTCCCAGGAGAAAAACATTGTCTATGGCGCTGCCCAGAAACCCCAAATGAGGATCAAACTGCTTGGCCCTCGGCAACACCCCAATTGCATAGGCTACCTTAAACAGTGATGCTCTGTCGCAAATAGCCTGAGCCCAGACCTTCCAACAGACACGGATACAGCTGGCTGCACACCCAGCACATTGGACCCGCCACTGCCTTAGGCCACCATCCATTCCCAACCTGGTTTTTCAGTCATCAGAACCTAGATCTTATCTCCAATCCCTGCACAGGGGGGAACCTGATGCACAAGTCAGAACCCCTCCTTCCCCATGGCAAGAAACCTTGCTGCTGGCAGTGAGTCAAACCTTCAGTGTAGGAGAAAACGGCATGGCCCATGAGGCCACGCCCTAGCGTGAGGGCCGCCTTGGGCACAAACACACATTGTGACCCTAGCGTGAGTACCTTATTCAAGTAACGCCTCTCAGTGACTGGACCAAGAGCCCGCATATGTGGCTTGCCATGCCCATAGGCACCCAGGACTAACTAGATGGTGTGTATTCCAGTTGAGGGAACCCACTGCTGTGCTCTAGAGTCCCTCTCCTGGGGGGTCCCCTGTGGCAGAAAACAGTACTCTTCATTCCCACAGAATGAACACAAACACTTGGGAGCTTGGACAATCCCCCGAGAGGAAGGCTCTTCCTCGGCATCAAAGACAACCCCTACCCTGACCGAACACTCTAAACGCAAAACCCAGAGACAAAGTCCTGAGTGACTACCTCCCACTTGCCCTACTTTGATTTCCAGAGGATCTCCCCTCACGGACTAGAGATCAGGCCAGCCATTACATTGGCCCCTAGCTGAGCCAAGTTGCTTTTTCAGACATCTGTCCCCACAGCCCTGGCAAACACAGCCTCAAGGCTGGGTCCTCTGGAGCCATAGCACAGCACCGTGCCTGCTCTCTCCTGGGAACCTGTGTCCATTCCTTTGGCCACACACCTCCAGAATATGAGAAACCTCAAGGCCTCCGAGGACATCCCACTACTGGGAGCCTCACTGGACTCACAAGGGCATTCGGACACAAGCTGAGCAGCTACATCCATGAATGCATGCACACAGATGTCAACAGAGATAGAAGGTTGAGCCGGACAGGCCTTTAGGCCGTAGTCTCAACTCTTGCTTTGGTTTCCAGGTGTCACTCCTCAGAGGCTTTGGTTCGAAGAACAGGGTATGGGGCTTTCCTGAGGCACGGAACAGAACTCCTCTCGTCTCCACATGGGAAGTTTCCTTGTTGGAGCCGTGTCAAACACCTCATATTGGAGAATCCTGCAGAGTCCCTGAGCCACCTCCACATTTCAACGTCTCCAGGCCACCAAGCCACAGTAGGACTCATCTTCAGGAGAGTCCATATCAACTCTCCCCTCCGGGTAGGTCACCCAGGAGCCCGCAGATTGAGCCTGCCTTGTCCTGACTAAAGAGTGGAAATATGAGGTGGCGTTCCCAGGCATCCATGCTTAGCCACCTGCTCTCGAGACTTTCCATATGGGGCCTCTTGGAACCATCCAATAGGACTCGACTGTCGTGCAGAAGGTAACCTTCAGTTTTGGAGCAGTTCACAAATCCCATCGTAGGCAAAACTTTCTGGCCTCATGAAGCCCCTACACCCTTCAGGAAGAGGCCATGCTGGACAAAAACTCTAACCTGAGGCACGTCTCATAGTTGACATGACCTCAGTGCAGGAGATCTCGATTCAGCCTCTGCAGAGTGGGCCTGCCGTGCCCTCGGTCCCAAACCTCACGCTAGCTTGTGTTTTCAGACTTCCTTCCTCACACTCCTGGCAAACAAGCCCTCCGGACTAGGAACTCCGGAACCAAAACCCAGCCCAGTGTCTGCCCAACGGAAAAAAAAAACGTTTCCCTGTGGGGCTCTCCAGAAAACCCAGATGAGGATCAACCTGCTCGGGCCTCGACGGTACCCGAACTGGATAGGCTGCTCTGGGCACTCATGCTCTGCCTGACACAGCCTGATGCCAGACGTCCAGACAGACAAGGAGACAGCTGGCCGCACACCCAGCACTTCGGACACGCCATGGTCTTATGCCGTCACCTCATCCTAACCTTGGTTTTCAGATATCTGAACCTAGACATTATATCAATTCTCCACACAGCTGGGTATAGCAAGCACAAAACAGAACTCCTCCTTCCCCATGGCTGTCAAGCTTGCTCTTGGCATGGAGTCACACCTTCAGGGTGGGAGAAACCTTCATGGCTTCTGATGCCACGCCCAAACTTGAGTGCTGCTTGGGCACAAATTCACACTGTGACCCTCAGCATGAGCCCCATGTCAAAGAAAGGCCTGTCAGGGCCTGGACCAAGAGCCCACATATGGGGCTTGCCAAGCCCCTATGCACCCAATCCTCACCACGGTTTGAATTTTCCAGTCGCCCCGCCTGTACCTGGAGCTCTGCTCTGGAATCCCTTTCTTGGAGAGACCCATGAGCCAGACAACACGACTCCACCCTTCCCACAAAATGACCCCAAACTCTTGGGAGCTGGGACAGATCCCCAGAGAGGGATACTCGTCCACAGTACCTGAGGCCACCGCTCCAATCCACGGCTATCCCGGACACAACATCCAGAGACAAAAGCCTGAAGGAACGCCTCCCACTCGCCCTTGTTTCAGAGGCCCAGGAGCTCCCTCTCGGGCTGTACATCCGGCCTGCCATACCCTGGGCGCCACTCATAAGCTGAGTTTGTGTATTCAGACTTCTGTGCCCACAGCCTGGACCCACACAACATCCAGGCTAGGGCCTCTGGACCAAACAGCGAAAGATTGTGCCTGCCCTCTCCAAGGAAAGTGTGCCCAATCCATTGACCACAACCCTACAGGTTAGGGAAAAGCTCCAAGGTCCCTGAGGCCATCAATAGTATAGGCCACCCTGGACTAAGAGGGGCTCTCTGACACCAGCGGAGCAACTATCTCCACTTAGACTCTCAGACAGTGTCCCCAGAGACAGAAGGTTGAAATGGACAGGCCCCCAGGCCCTAATCTGAACCTTAGCTTTGGTTTCCATGTTTCCGTTCTCAGAGGACTGTTTTCGTAGACCAGCACATGGGGCTTTTCGGAGGCACCAAACCAAACATCTCTCATCTCCACATGGGCAGCTTTCTTACTGGGATGTATCAAACACTTCAGGTAGGAGAGTTCCGCAGGGCCACTGAACAACCAGCACATTCCAAGGTCTCCATGGACCCAAACGCACATTATGACGCATCCTCAGGAGAGGCCATTTCAATCAGCCCCCTGGGTCGCGTGTTCCAGAGGCAGCAGATCAAACATATCTTGTCGCTAATAGCCAATGGGAATGCGAGGCATGCTGTACAGGGATCCATCCTTCGAACCCTGCTCTCCAGTCCTTCCATATGGTATGTCCGGGAGCCATGCAACAGGACTCGAATGTCCCGCAGAAGGAAACCTTGGGGTTTGGGGCAACCTCCAAACTCAGCGTGGGAAAACTTCCTTGGCCTCATGAGGCCCCCACTTCATGAAGGTGCCATCATGGACACATACTCCAGCCTCAGCCAACGTCTGATCCTCAGCCTGACTTCAGATGCAGGAGATTTTGATTCAGCCTCTGCAGAGTGGGCCTGCTCTGCCCTTGGCTCCAATCCTCACACTAGCTTGTGTTTTCAGACTTCCGTCCTCACACTCCTGGCCCACAAACCCTCCCTACTGGGAATTCTGGGGCCACAATGAAGCACTGTGCCTGCCTCCCAGGAGAAAAACATTGTCTATGGCGCTGCCCAGAAACCCCAAATGAGGATCAAACTGCTTGGCCCTCGGCAACACCCCAATTGCATAGGCTACCTTAAACAGTGATGCTCTGTCGCAAATAGCCTGAGCCCAGACCTTCCAACAGACACCGACACAGCTGGCTGCACACCCAGCACATTGGACCCGCCACTGCCTTAGGCCACCATCCATTCCCAACCTGGGTTTTCAGTCATCGGAACCTAGACCTTATCTCCAATCCCTGCACAGGGGGGAACCTGATGCACAAGTCAGATCCCCTCCTTCCCCCTGGCAAGAAACCTTGCTGCTGGCAGTGAGTCAAACCTTCAGTGTAGGAGAAAACGGCATGGCCCATGAGGCCACGCCCAAGCGTGAGGGCCGCCTTGGGCACAAACACACATTGTGACCCTCAGCGTGAGTACCTTATTCAAGTAACGCCTCTCAGTGACTGGACCAAGAGCCCGCATATGTGGCTTGCCATGCCCATAGGCACCCAGGACTAACTAGATGGTGTGTATTCCAGTTGAGGGAACCCACTGCTGTGCTCTAGAGTCCCTCTCCTGGGGGGTCCCCTGTGGCAGAAAACAGTACTCTTCATTCCCACAGAATGAACACAAACACTTGGGAGCCTGGACAATCCCCCGAGAGGAAGGCTCTTCCTCGGCCTCTGAGACAACCCCTACCCTGACCGGACACTGTAAACGCAACACCCAGAGACAAAATCCTGAGTGACTGCCTCCCACTTGCCCTACTTTGATTTCCAGAGGATCTCCCCTCACGGACTAGAGATCAGGCCTGCCATTACATTGGCCCCTAGCTGAGCCAAGTTTGCTTTTTCAGACATCTGTCCCCACAGCCCTGGCAAACACAGCCTCTAGGCTGGGTCCTCTGGAGCCGTAGCACAGGACCGTGCCTGCTCTCTCCTGGCAAACTGTGTCCATTCCTTTGGCCACACACCTCCAGAATATGAGAAACCTCAAGGCCTCCGAGGACATCCCACTACTGGGAGCTTCACTGGACTCACAGGGGCATTCCGACACAAGCTGAGCAGCTACATCCATGAATGCATGCACACAGATGTCAACAGAGATAGAAGGTTGAGCCGGACAGGCCTTTAGGCCGTAGTCTCAACTCTTGCTTTGGTTTCCAGGTGTCACTCCTCAGAGGCTTTGGTTCGAAGAACAGGGTATGGGGCTTTCCTGAGGCACGGAACAGAACTCCTCTCGTCTCCACATGGGAAGTTTCCTTGTTGGAGCCGTGTCAAACACCTCATGTTGGAGAATCCTGCAGAGTCCCTGAGCCACCTCCACATTCCAAGGTCTCCCAGGCCACCAAGCCACAGTAGGACTCATCTTCAGGAGAGTCCATTTCAACTCTCCCCTCTGCGTAGCTCACCCAGGAGCCCGCAGATTGAGCCTGCCTTGTCCTGACTAAAGAGTGGGAATATGAGGTGGCGTTCCCAGGCATCCATGCTTAGACACCTGCTCTCGAGTCTTTCCATATGGGGCCTCTTGGAACCATCCAATAGGACACGACTGTCGTGCAGAAGGTAACCTTCAGTTTTGGAGCAGTTCACAAATCCCATCGTAGGCAAAACATTCTGGCCTCATGAAGCCCCCACACCCTTCAGGAAGAGGCCATGCTGGACAAAAACTCTAACCTGAGGCACGTCTCATAGTTGACATGACCTCAGTGCAGGAGATCTCGATTCAGCCTCTGCAGAGTGGGCCTGCCGTGCCCTCGGTCTCAAACCTCACACTAGCTTGTGTTTTCAGACTTCCTTCCTCACACTCCTGGCAAACAAGCCCTCCGGACTAGGAACTCCGGAACCAAAACCCAGCCCAGTGTCTGCCCAAGGAAGAAAAACGTTTCCCTGTGGGCCTCTCCAGAAAACCCAGATGAGGATCAAGCTGCTCGGGCCTCCACGGTACCTGAACTGGATAGGCTGCTCTGGGCACTCATGCTCTGCCTGACACAGCCTGAAGCCAGACGTCCAGCCAGACAAGGAGACAGCTGGCCGCACACCCAGCACTTCGGACACGCCATGGTCTTATGCCGTCACCTCATCCTAACCTTGGTTTTCAGATATCTGAACCTAGACATTATATCAATTCTCCACACAGCTGGGTATAGCAAGCACAAAACAGAACTCCTCCTTCCCCATGGCTGTCAAGCTTGCTCTTGGCATGGAGTCACACCTTCAGGGTGGGAGAAACCTTCATGGCCCCTGATGCCACGCCCAAACTTGAGTGCTGCTTGGGCACAAATTCACATTGTGACCCTCAGCATGAGCCTCATGTCAAAGAAAGGCCTGTCAGGGCCTGGACCAAGAGCCCACATATGGGGCTTGCCAAGCCCCTATGCACCCAATCCTCACCACGGTTTGAATTTTCCAGTCGCCCGCCCGTACCTGGACCTCTGCTCTGGAATCCCTTTCTTGGAGAGACCCATGAGCCAGACAACACGACTCCACCCTTCCCACAAAATGACCCCAAACTCTTGGGAGCTGGGACAAATCCCCAGAGAGGGATACTCGTCCACAGTACCTGAGGCCACCGCTCCAATCCACGGCTATCCCGGACACAACATCCAGAGACAAAAGCCTGAAGGAACGCCTCCCACTCGCCCTTGTTTCAGAGGCCCAGGAGCTCCCTCTCGGGCTGTACATCCGGCCTGCCATACCCTAGGCGCCACTCATAAGCTGAGTTTGTGTATTCAGACTTCTGTGCCCACAGCCTGGACCCACACAACATCCAGGCTAGGGACTCTGGACTAAACAGCGAAAGATTGTGCCTGCCCTCTCCAGGGAAAGTGTGCCCAATCCATTGACCACAACCCTACAGGTTACGGAAAAGCTCCAAGGTCCCTGAGGCCATCAATAGTATAGACCACCCTGGACTAAGAGGGGCTTTCTGTCACCAGCGGAGCAACTATCTCCACTTAGACTCTCAGACAGTGTCCCCAGAGACAGAAGGTTGAAATGGACAGGCCCCCAGGCCCTAATCTGAACCTTAGCTTTGGTTTCCATGTTTCCGTTCTCAGAGGACTGTTTTCGTAGACCAGCACATGGGGCTTTTCTGAGGCACCAAACCAAACCTCTCTCATCTCCACATGGGCAGCATTCTTACTGGGATGTATCAAACACTTCAGGTAGGAGTGTTCCGCTGGGCCACTGAACAACCAGCACATTCCAAGGTCTCCATGGACCCAAACGCACATTATGACGCATCCTCAGGAGAGGCCATTTCAACTCAGCCCCCTGGGTCGCGTGTTCCAGAGGCAGCAGATCAAACATATCTTGTCGCTAATAGCCAATGGGAATGCGAGGCATGCTGTACAGGGATCCATCCTTCGAACCCTGATCTCCAGTCCTTCCATATGGTATGTCCTGGAGCCATGCAACAGGACTCGAATGTCCCGCAGAAGGAAACCTTGGGGTTTGGTGCAACCTCCAAACTCAGCGTGGGAAAACTTCCTTGGCCTCATGAGGCCCCCACTTCATGAAGGTGCCATCATGGACACATACTCCAGCCTCAGCCAATGTCTGATCCTCAGCCTGACTTCAGATGCAGGAGATTTTGATTCAGCCTCTGCAGAGTGGGCCTGCTCTGCCCTTGGATCCAATCCTCACACTAGCTTGTGTTTTCAGACTTCCGTCCTCACACTCCTGGCCCACAAACCCTCCCTACTGGGAATTCTGGGGCCACAATGAAGCACTGTGCCTGCCTCCCAAGAGAAAAACATTGTCTATGGCGCTGCCCAGAAATCCCAAATGAGGATCAAACTGCTTGGCCCTCAGATACACCCCAATTGCATAGGCTACCTTAAACAGTGATGCTCTGTCGCAAATAGCCTGAGCCCAGACCTTCCAACAGACACCGACACAGCTGGCTGCACACCCAGCACAATGGACCCGCCACTGCCTCAGGCCACCATCCATTCCCAACCTGGGTTTTCAGTCATCGGAACCTAGACCTTATCTCCAATCCCTGCACAGGGGGGAACCTGATGCACAAGTCAGATCCCCTCCTTCCCCCTGGCAAGAAACCTTGCTGCTGGCAGTGAGTCAAACCTTCAGTGTAGGAGAAAACGGCATGGCCCATGAGGCCACGCCCAAGCGTGAGGGCCGCCTTGGGCAGAAACACACATTGTGACCCTCAACGTGAGTACCTTTTTCAAGTAACGCCTCTCAGTGACTGGACCAAGAGCCCGCATATGTGGCTTGCCATGCCCATAGGCACCCAGGACTAACTAGATGGTGTGTATTCCAGTTGAGGGAACCCACTGCTGTGCTCTAGAGTCCCTCTCCTGGGGGGTCCCCTGTGGCAGAAAACAGTACTCTTCATTCCCACAGAATGAACACAAACACTTGAGAGCTTGGACAATCCCCCGAGAGGAAGGCTCTTCCTCGGCCTCTGAGACAACACCTACCCTGACCGGAGACTGTAAACGCAACACCCAGAGACAAAATCCTGAGTGACTGCCTCCCACTTGCCCTACTTTGATTTCCAGAGGATCTCCCCTCACGGACTAGAGATCAGGCCTGCCATTACATTGGCCCCTAGCTGAGCCAAGTTTGCTTTTTCAGACATCTGTCCCCACAGCCCTGGCAAACACAGCCTCTAGGCTGGGTCCCCTGGCGCCATACCTCAGGACCGTGCTTGCTCTCTCCTGGGAAACTGTGTCCATTCCTTTGGCCACACACCTCCAGAATATGAGAAACCTCAAGGCCTCCGAGGACATCCCAATACTGGGAGCCTCACTGGACTCACAGGGGCATTCGGACACAAGCTGAGCAGCTACATCCATGAATGCATGCACAAAGATGTCAACAGAGATAGAAGGTTGAGCCGGACAGGCCTTTACGCTGTAGTCTCAACTCTTACTTTGGTTTCCAGGTGTCACTCCTCAGAGGCTTTGGTTCGAAGAACAGGGTATGGGGCTTTCCTGAGGCACGGAACAGAACTCCTCTCGTCTCCACATTGGAAGTTTCCTTGTTGGAGCCGTGTCAAACACCTCATGTTGGAGAATCCTGCAGAGTCCCTGAGCCACCTCCACATTCCAGGGTCTCCCAGGCCACCAAGCCACAGTAGGACTCATCTTCAGGAGAGACCATTTCAACTCTCCCCTCTGGGTAGCTCACCCAGGAGCCCGCAGATTGAGCCTGCCTTGTCCTGACTAAAGAGTGGGAATATGAGATGGCGTTCCCAGGCATCCATGCTTAGACACATGCTCTCGAGTCTTTCCATATGGGGCCTCTTGGAACCATCCAATAGGACTCGACTGTCGTGCAGAAGGTAACCTTCAGTTTTGGAGCAGTTCACAAATCCCATCGTAGGCAAAACTTTCTGGCCTCATGAAGCCCCCACACCCTTCAGGAAGAGGCCATGCTGGACAAGCACTCTAGCCTGAGGCACGTCTCATAGTTGACATGACCTCAGTGCAGGAGATCCCGATTCAGCCTCTGCAGAGTGGGCCTGCCGTGCCCTCGGTCCCAAACCTCACGCTAGCTTGTGTTTTCAGACTTCCTTCCTCACACTCCTGGCAAACAAGCCCTCCGGACTAGGAACTCCGGAACCAAAACCCAGCCCAGTGTCGGCCTACGGAAGAAAAATGTTTCCCTGTGGGGCTCTCCAGAAAACCCAGATGAGGATCAACCTGCTCGGGCCTCGACGGTACCCGAACTGGATAGGCTGCTCTGGGCACTCATGCTCTGCCTGACACAGCCTGAAGCCAGACGTCCAGACAGACAAGGAGACAGCTGGCCGCACACCCAGCACTTCGGACACGCCATGGTCTTATGCCGTCACCTCATCCTAACCTTGGTTTTCAGATATCTGAACCTAGACATTATATCAATTCTCCACACAGCTGGGTATAGCAAGCACAAAACAGAACTCCTCCTTCCCCATGGCTGTCAAGCTTGCTCTTGGCATGGAGTCACACCTTCAGGGTGGGAGAAACCTTCATGGCCCCTGATGCCACGCCCAAACTTGAGTGCTGCTTGGGCACAAATTCACACTGTGACCCTCAGCATGAGCCCCATGTCAAAGAAAGGCCTGTTAGGGCCTGGACCAAGAGCCCACATATGGGGCTTGCCAAGCCCCTATGCACCCAATCCTCACCACGGTTTGAATTTTCCAGTCGCCCCGCCCGGACCTGGAGCTCTGCTCTGGAATCCCTTTCTTGGAGAGACCCATGAGCCAGACAACACGACTCCACCCTTCCCACAAAATGACCCCAAACTCTTGGGAGCTGGGACAAATCCCCTGAGAGGGATACTCGTCCACAGTACCTGAGGCCACCGCTCCAATCCACGGCTATCCCGGACACAACATCCAGAGACAAAAGCCTGAAGGAACGCCTCCCACTCGCCCTTGTTTCAGAGGCCCAGGAGCTCCCTCTCGGGCTGTACATCCGGCCTGCCATACCCTAGGCGCCACTCATAAGCTGAGTTTGTGTATTCAGACTTCTGTGCCCACAGCCTGGACCCACACAACATCCAGGCCAGGGCCTCTGGACCAAACAGCGAAAGATTGTGCCTGCCCTCTCCAAGGAAAGTGTGCCCAATCCATTGACCACAACCCTACAGGTTAGGGAAAAGCTCCAAGGTCCCTGAGGCCATCCATAGTATAGGCCACCCTGGACTAAGAGCGGCTCTCTGACACCAGCGGAGCAACTATCTCCACTTAGACTCTCAGACAGTGTCCCCAGAGACAAAAGGTTGAAATGGACAGGCCCCCAGGCCCTAATCTGAACCTTAGCTTTGGTTTCCATGTTTCCGTTCTCAGAGGACTGTTTTCGTAGACCAGCACATGGGGCTTTTCTGAGGCACCAAACCAAACCTCTCTCATCTCCACATGGGCAGCTTTCTTACAGGGATGTATCAAACACTTCAGGTAGGAGAGTTCCGCAGGGCCACCGAACAACCAGCACATTCCAAGGTCTCCATGGACCCAAACGCACATTATGACGCATCCTCAGGAGAGGCCATTTCAACTCAGCCCCCTGGGTCGCGTGTTCCAGAGGCAGCAGATCAAACATATCTTGTCGCTAATAGCCAATGGGAATGCGAGGCATGCTGTACAGGGATCCATCCTTCGAACCCTGCTCTCCAGTCCTTCCATATGGTATGTCCTGGAGCCATGCAACAGGACTCGAATGTCCCGCAGAAGGAAACCTTGTGGTTTGGGGCAACCTCCAAACTCAGCGTGGGAAAACTTCCTTGGCCTCATGAGGCCCCCACTTCATGAAGGTGCCATCATGGACACATACTCCAGCCTCAGCCAATGTCTGATCCTCAGCCTGACTTCAGATGCAGGAGATTTTGATTCAGCCTCTGCAGAGTGGGCCTGCTCTGCCCTTGGCTCCAATCCTCACACTAGCTTGTGTTTTCAGACTTCCGTCCTCACACTCCTGGCCCACAAACCCTCCCTACTGGGAATTCTGGGGCCACAATGAAGCACTGTGCCTACCTCCCAGGAGAAAAACATTGTCTATGGCGCTGCCCAGAAACCACAAATGAGGATCAAACTGCTTGGCCCTCGGCAACACCCCAATTGCATAGGCTACCTTAAACAGTGATGCTCTGTCGCAAATAGCCTGAGCCCAGACCTTCCAACAGACACCGACACAGCTGGCTGCACACCCAGCACATTGGACCCGCCACTGCCTTAGACCACCATCCATTCCCAACCTGGGTTTTCAGTCATCGGAACCTAGACCTTATCTCCAATCCCTGCACAGGGGGGAACCTGATGCACAAGTCAGAACCCCTCCTTCCCCCTGGCAAGAAACCTTGCTGCTGGCAGTGAGTCAAACCTTCAGTGTAGGAGAAAACGGCATGGCCCATGAGGCCACGCCCAAGCGTGAGGGCCGCCTTGGGCACAAACACACATTGTGACCCTCAGCGTGAGTACCTTATTCAAGTAACGCCTCTCAGTGACTGGACCAAGAGCCCGCATATGTGGCTTGCCATGCCCATAGGCACCCAGGACTAACTAGATGGTGTGTATTCCAGTTGAGGGAACCCACTGCTGTGCTCTAGAGTCCCTCTCCTGGGGAGTCCCCTGTGGCAGAAAACAGTACTCTTCATTCCCACAGAATGAACACAAACACTTGGGAGCTTGGACAATCCCCCGAGAGGAAGGCTCTTCCTCGGCCTCTGAGACAACCCCTACCCTGACCGGACACTGTAAACGCAACACCCAGAGACAAAATCCTGAGTGACTGCCTCCCACTTGCCCTACTTTGATTTCCAGAGTATCTCCCCTCACGGACTAGAGATCAGGCCTGCCATTACATTGGCCCCTAGCTGAGCCAAGTTTGCTTTCTCAGACATCTGTCCCCACAGCCCTGGCAAACACAGCCTCTAGGCTGGGTCCTCTGGAGCCATACCACAGGACCGTGCCTGCTCTCTCCTGGGAAACTGTGTCCATTCCTTTGGCCACACACCTCCAGAATATGAGAAACCTCAAGGCCTCCGAGGACATCCCACTACTGGGAGCCTCACTGGACTCACAGGGGCATTCCGACACAAGCTGAGCAGCTACATCCATGAATGCATGCACACAGATGTCAACAGAGATAGAAGGTTGAGCCGGACAGGCCTTTAGGCCATAGTCTCAACTCTTGCTTTGGTTTCCAGGTGTCACTCCACAGAAGCTTTGGTTCGAAGAACAGGGTATGGGGCTTTCCTGAGGCACGGAACAGAACTCCTCTCGTCTCCACATGGGAAGTTTCCTTGTTGGAGCCGTGTCAAACACCTCATGTTGGAGAATCCTGCAGAGTCCCTGAGCCACCTCCACATTCCAAGGTCTCCCAGGCCACCAAGGCACAGTAGGACTCATCTTCAGGAGAGACCATTTCAACTCTCCCCTCTGGGTAGCTCACCCAGGAGCCCGCAGATTGAGTCTGCCTTGTCCTGACTAAAGAGTGGGAATATGAGGTGGCGTTCCCAGGCATCAATGCTTAGACACCTGCTCTCGAGTCTTTCCATATGGGGCCTCTTGGAACCATCCAATAGGACTCGACTGTCGTGCAGAAGGTAACCTTCAGTTTTGGAGCAGTTCACAAATCCCCTCGTAGGCAAAACTTTCTGGCCTCATGAAGCCCCCACACCCTTCAGGAAGAGGCCATGCTGGACAAGAACTCTAGCCTGAGGCACGTCTCATAGTTGACATGACCTCA
Organism: Mustela nivalis; assembly: GCF_964662115.1. Lineage (NCBI taxonomy): Eukaryota > Metazoa > Chordata > Mammalia > Carnivora > Mustelidae > Mustela > Mustela nivalis. The sequence goes on along the minus strand of NW_028135735.1, from coordinate 33,999 downwards.
GTGCAGGAGATCTCGATTCAGCCTCTGCAGAGTGGGCCTGCCGTGCCCTCGGTCCCAAACCTCACGCTAGCTTGTGTTTTCAGACTTCCTTCCTCACACTCCTGGCAAACAAGCCCTCCGGACTAGGAAGTCCGGAACCAAAACCCAGCCCAGTGTCTGCACAACGGAAGAAAAACGTTTCCCTGTGGGGCTCTCCAGAAAACCCAGATGAGGATCAACCTGCTCGGGCCTCGACGGTACCCGAACTGGATAGGCTGCTCTGGGCACTCATGCTCTGCCTGACACAGCCTGAAGCCAGACGTCCAGACAGACAAGGGACAGCTGGCCGCACACCCAGCACTTCGGACACGCCATGGTCTTATGCAGTCACCTCATCCTAACCTTGGTTTTCAGATATCTGAACCTAGACATTATATCAATTCTCCACACAGCTGGGTATAGCAAGCACAAAACAGAACTCCTCCTTCCCCATGGCTGTCAAGCTTTCACTTGGCATGGAGTCACACCTACAGGGTGGGAGAAACCTTCATGGCTCCTGATGCCACGCCCAAACTTTAGTGCTGCTTGGGCACAAATTCACACTGTGACCCTCAGCATGAGCCCCATGTCAAAGAAAGGCCTGTCAGGGCCTGGACCAAGAGCCCACATATGGGGTTCCAAGCCCCTATGCACCCAATCCTCACCACGGTTTGAATTTTCCAGTCGCCCCGCCGTACCTGGAGCTCTGCTCTGGAATCCCTTTCTTGGAGAGACCCATGAGCCAGACAACACGACTCCACCCTTCCTACAAAATGACCCCAAACTCTTGGGAGCTGGGACAAATCCCCAGAGAGGGATACTCGTCCACAGTACCTAAGGCCACCGCTCCAATCCACGGCTATCCCGGACACAACACCCAGAGACAAAAGCCTGAAGGAACGCCTCCCACTCGCCCTTGTTTCAGAGGCCCAGGAGCTCCCTCTCGGGCTGTACATCCGGCCTGCCATACCCTAGGCGCCACTCATAAGCTGAGTTTGTGTATTCAGACTTCTGTGCCCACAGCCTGGACCCACACAACATCCAGGCTAGGGCCTCTGGACCAAACAGCGAAAGATTGTGCCTGCCCTCTCCAAGGAAAGTGTGCCCAATCCATAGACCACAACCCTACAGGTTACGGAAAAGCTCCAAGGTCCCTGAGGCCATCAATAGTATAGGCCACCCTGGACTAAGAGGGGCTCTCTGACACCAGCGGAGCAACTATCTCCACTTAGACACTCAGACAGTGTCCCCAGAGACAGAAGGTTGAAATGGACAGGCCCCCAGGCCCTAATCTGAACCTTAGCTTTGGTTTCCATGTTTCCGTTCTCAGAGGACTGTTTTTGTAGACCAGCACATGGGGCTTTTCTGAGGCACCAAACCAAACCTCTCTCATCTCCACATGGGCAGCTTTCTTACTGGGATGTATCAAACACTTCAGGTAGGAGAGTTCCGTAGGGCCACCGAACAACCAGCACATTCCAAGGTCTCCATGGACCCAAACGCACATTATGACGTATCCTCAGGAGAGGCCATTTCAACTCAGCCCCCTGGGTCGCGTGTTCCAGAGGCAGCAGATCAAACATATCTTGTCGCTAATAGCCAATGGGAATGCGAGGCATGCTGTACATGGATCCATCCTTCGAACCCTGCTCTCCAGTCCTTCCATATGGTATGTCCTGGAGCCATGCAACAGGACTCGAATGTCCCGCAGAAGGAAACCTTGTGGTTTGGGGCAACCTCCAAACTCAGCGTGGGAAAACTTCCTTGGCCTCATGAGGCCCCCACTTCATGAAGGTGCCATCATGGACACATACTCCAGCCTCAGCCAATGTCTGATCCTCAGCCTGACTTCAGATGCAGGAGATTTTGATTCAGCCTCTGCAGAGTGGGCCTGCTCTGCCCTTGGCTCCAATCCTCACACTAGCTTGTGTTTTCAGACTTCCGTCCTCACACTCCTGGCCCACAAACCCTCCCTACTGGGAATTCTGGGGCCACAATGAAGCACTGTGCCTACCTCCCAGGAGAAAAACATTGTCTATGGCGCTGCCCAGAAACCACAAATGAGGATCAAACTGCTTGGCCCTCGGCAACACCCCAATTGCATAGGCTACCTTAAACAGTGATGCTCTGTTGCAAATAGCCTGAGCCCAGACCTTCCAACAGACACCGACACAGCTGGCTGCACACCCAGCACATTGGACCCGCCACTGCCTTAGGCCACCATCCATTCCCAACCTGGGTTTTCAGTCATCGGAACCTAGACCTTATCTCCAATCCCTGCACAGGGGGGAACCTGATGCACAAGTCAGAACCCCTCCTTCCCCCTGGCAAGAAACCTTGCTGCTGGCAGTGAGTCAAACCTTCAGTGTAGGAGAAAACGGCATGGCCCATGAGGCCACGCCCAAGCGTGAGGGCCGCCTTGGGCACAAACACACATTGTGACCCTCAGCGTGAGTACCTTATTCAAGTAAAGCCTCTCAGTGACTGGACCAAGAGCCCGCATATGTGGCTTGCCATGCCCATAGGCACCCAGGACTAACTAGATGGTGTGTATTCCAGTTGAGGGAACCCACTGCTGTGCTCTAGAGTCCCTCTCCTGGGGGGTCCCCTGTGGCAGAAAACAGTACTCTTCATTCCCACAGAATGAACACAAACACTTGGGAGCTTGGACAATCCCCCGAGAGGAAGGCTCTTCCTCGGCCTCTGAGACAACCCCTACCCTGACCGGACACTGTAAACGCAACACCCAGAGACAAAATCCTGAGTGACTGCCTCCCACTTGCCCTACTTTGATTTCCAGAGGATCTCCCCTCACGGACTAGAGATCAGGCCTGCCATTACATTGGCCCCTAGCTGAGCCAAGTTTGCTTTCTCAGACATCTGTCCCCACAGCCCTGGCAAACACAGCCTCTAGGCTGGGTCCTCTGGAGCCATACCACAGGACCGTGCCTGCTCTCTCCTGGGAAACTGTGTCCATTCCTTTGGCCACACACCTCCAGAATATGAGAAACCTCAAGGCCTCCGAGGACATCCCACTACTGGGAGCCTCACTGGACTCACAGGGGCATTCCGACACAAGCTGAGCAGCTACATCCATGAATGCATGCACACAGATGTCAACAGAGATAGAAGGTTGAGCCGGACAGGCCTTTAGGCCGTAGTCTCAACTCTTGCTTTGGTTTCCAGGTGTCACTCCTCAGAGGCTTTGGTTCGAAAAACAGGGTATGGGGCTTTCCTGAGGCACGGAACAGAACTCCTCCTGTCTCCACATGGGAAGTTTCCTTGTTGGAGCCGTGTCAAACACTTCAAGTTGGAGAATCCTGCAGAGTCCCTGAGCCACCTCCACATTCCAAGGTCTCCCAGGCCACCAAGCCACAGTAGGACTCATCTTCAGGAGAGACCATTTCAACTCTCCCCTCTGGGTAGCTCACCCAGGAGCCCGCAGATTGAGTCTGCCTTGTCCTGACTAAAGAGTGGGAATATGAGGTGGCATTCCCAGGCATCCATGCTTAGACACCTGCTCTCGAGTCTTTCCATATGGGGCCTCTTGGAACCATCCAATAGGACTCGACTGTCGTGCAGAAGGTAACCTTCAGTTTTGGAGCAGTTCACAAATCCCATCGTAGGCAAAACTTTCTGGCCTCATGAAGCCCCCACACCCTTCAGGAAGAGGCCATGCTGGACAAGAACTCTAGCCTGAGGCACATCTCATAGTTGACATGACCTCAGTGCAGGAGATCACGATTCAGCCTCTGCAGAGTGGGCCTGCCGTGTCCTCGGTCCCAAACCTCACGCTAGCTTGTGTTTTCAGACTTCCTTCCTCACACTCCTGGCAAACAAGCCCTCCGGACTAGGAACTCCAGAACCAAAACCCAGCCCAGTGTCTGCCCAACGGAAGAAAAACGTTTCCCTGTGGGGCTCTCCAGAAAACCCAGATGTGGATCAACCTGCTCGGGCCTCGACGGTACCCAAACTGGATAGGCTGCTCTGGGCACTCATGCTCTGCCTGACACAGCCTGAAGCCAGACGTCCAGACAGACAAGGAGACAGCTGGCCGCACACCCAGCACTTCGGACACGCCATGGTCTTATGCCGTCACCTCATCCTAACCTTGGTTTTCAGATATCTGAACCTAGACATTATATCAATTCTCCACACAGCTGGGTATATCAAGCACAAAACAGAACTCCTCCTTCCCCATGGCTGTCAAGCTTGCTCTTGGCATGGAGTCACACCTTCAGGGTGGGAGAAACCTTCATGGCCCCTGATGCCACGCCCAAACTTGAGTGCTGCTTGGGCACAAATTCACACTGTGACCCTCAGCATGAGCCCCATGTCAAAGAAAGGCCTGTCAGGGACTGGACCAAGAGCCCACATATGGGGCTTGCCAAGCCCCTATGCACCCAATCTTCACCACGGTTTGAATTTTCCAGTCACCCGCCCGTACCTGGACCTCTGCTCTGGAATCCCTTTCTTGGAGAGACCCATGAGCCAGACAACACGACTCCACCCTTCCCACAAAATGACCCCAAACTCTTGGGAGCTGGGACAAATCCCCAGAGAGGGATACTCGTCCACAGTACCTGAGGCCACCGCTCCAATCCACGGCTATCCCGGACACAACATCCAGAGACAAAAGCCTGAAGGAACGCCTCCCACTCGCCCTTGTTTCAGAGGCCCAGGAGCTCCCTCTCGGGCTGTACATCCGGCCTGCCATACCCTAGGCGCCACTCATAAGCTGAGTTTGTGTATTCAGACTTCTGTGCCCACAGCCTGGACCCACACAACATCCAGGCTAGGGCCTCTGGACCAAACAGCGAAAGATTGTGCCTGCCCTCTCCAAGGAAAGTGTGCCCAATCCATTGACCACAACCCTACAGGTTAGGGAAAAGCTCCAAGGTCCCTGAGGCCATCAATAGTTAGGCCACCCTGGACTAAGAGGGGCTCTCTGACACCAGCGGAGCAACTATCTCCACTTAGACTCTCAGACAGTGTCCCCAGAGACAGAAGGTTGAAATGGACAGGCCCCCAGGCCCTAATCTGAACCTTAGCTTTGGTTTCCATGTTTCCGTTCTCAGAGGACTGTTTTCGTAGACCAGCACATGGGGCTTTCCTGAGGCACCAAACCAAACATCTCTCATCTCCACATGGGCAGCTTTCTTACTGGGTTGTATCAAACACTTCAGGTAGGAGAGTTCCGCAGGGCCACCGAACAACCAGCACATTCCAAGGTCTCCATGGACCCAAACGCACATTATGACGCATCCTCAGGAGAGGCCATTTCAACTCAGCCCCCTGGGTCGCGTGTTCCAGAGGCAGCAGATCAAACATATCTTGTCGCTAATAGCCAATGGGAATGCGAGGCATGCTGTACAGGGATCCATCCTTCGAACCCTGATCTCCAGTCCTTCCATATGGTATGTCCTGGAGCCATGCAACAGGACTCGAATGTCCCGCAGAAGGAAACCTTGTGGTTTGGGGCAACCTCCAAACTCAGCGTGGGAAAACTTCCTTGGCCTCATGAGGCCCCCACTTCATGAAGGTGCCATCATGGACACATACTCCAGCCTCAGCCAACGTCTGATCCTCAGCCTGACTTCAGATGCAGGAGATTTTGATTCAGCCTCTGCAGAGTGGGCCTGCTCTGCCCTTGGCTCCAGTCCTCACACTAGCTTGTGTTTTCAGACTTCCGTCCTCACACTCCTGGCCCACAATCCCTCCCTACTGGGAATTCTGGGGCCACAATGAAGCACTGTGCCTGCCTCCCAGGAGAAAAACATTGTCTATGGCGCTGCCCAGAAACGCAAATGAGGATCAAACTGCTTGGCCCTCGGCAACACCCCAATTGCATAGGCTACCTTAAACAGTGATGCTCTGTTGCAAATAGCCTGAGCCCAGACCTTCCAACAGACACCGACACAGCTGGCTGCACACCCAGCACATTGGACCCGCCACTGCCTTAGGCCACCATCCATTCCCAACCTGGGTTTTCAGTCATCGGAACCTAGACCTTATCTCCAATCCCTGCACAGGGGGGAACCTGATGCACAAGTCAGAACCCCTCCTTCCCCATGGCAAGAAACCTTGCTGCTGGCAGTGAGTCAAACCTTCAGTGTAGGAGAAAACGGCATGGCCCATGAGGCCACGCCCAAGCGTGAGGGCCGCCTTGGGCACAAAGACACATTGTGACCCTCAGCGTGAGTACCTTTTTCAAGTAACGCCTCTCAGTGACTGGACCATGAGCCCGCATATGTGGCTTGCCATGCCCATAGGCACCCAGGACTAACTAGATGGTGTGTATTCCAGTTGAGGGAACCCACTGCTGTGCTCTAGAGTCCCTCTCCGGGGGGGGGGTCCCCTGTGACAGAAAACAGTACTCTTCATTCCCACAGAATGAACACAAACACTTGGGAGCTTGGACAATCCCCCGAGAGGAAGGCTCTTCCTCGGCCTCTGAGACAACCCCTACCCTGACCGGACACTGTAAACACAATACCCAGAGACAAAATCCTGAGTGACTGCCTCCCACTTCCCTACTTTGATTTCCAGAGGATCTCCCCTCACGGACTAGAGATCAGGCCTGCCATTCCATTGGCCCCTAGCTGAGCCAAGTTTGATTTCTCAGACATCTGTCCCCACAGCCCTGGCAAACACAGCCTCTAGGCTGGGTCCTCTGTAGCCATACCACAGGACCGTGCCTGCTCTCTCCTGGGAAACTGTGTCCATTCCTTTGGCCACACACCTCCAGAATATGAGAAACCTCAAGGCCTCCGAGGACATCCCACTACTGGGAGCCTCACTGGACTCACAGGGGCATTCCGACACAAGCTGAGCAGCTACATCCATGAATGCATGCACACAGATGTCAACAGAGATAGAAGGTTGAGCCGGACAGGCCTTTAGGCCGTAGTCTCAACTCTTTCTTTGGTTTCCAGGTGTCACTCCTCAGAGGCTTTGGTTCGAAGAACAGGGTATGGGGCTTTCCTGAGGCACGGAACAGAACTCCTCTCGTCTCCACATGGGAAGTTTCCTTGTTGGAGCCGTGTCAAACACCTCATGTTGGAGAATCCTGCAGAGTCCCTGAGCCACCTCCACATTCCAAGGTCTCCCAGGCCACCAAGCCACAGTAGGACTCATCTTCAGGAGAGACCATTTCAACTCTCCCCTCTGGGTAGCTCACCCAGGAGCCCGCAGATTGAGCCTGCCTTGTCCTGACTAAAGAGTGGGAATATGAGGTGGCATTCCCAGGCATCCATGCTTAGACACCTGCTCTCGTGTCTTTCCATATGGGGCCTCTTAGAACCATCCAATAGGACTCGACTGTCGTGCAGAAGGTAACCTTCAGTTTTGGAGCAGTTTACAAATCCCATTGTAGGCAAAACTTTCTGGCCTCATGAAGCCCCCACACACTTCAGGAAGAGGCCATGCTGGACAAGAACTCTACCTCAGGCACGTCTCATAGTTGACATGACCTCAGTGCAGGAGATCCCGATTCAGCCTCTGCAGAGTGGGCATGCCGTGACCTCGGTCCCTAACCTCACGCTAGCTTGTGTTTTCAGACTTCCTTCCTCACACTCCTGGCAAACAAGCCCTCCGGACTAATAACTCCAGAACCAAAACCCAGCCCAGTGTCTGCCCAACGGAAGAAAAACGTTTCCCTGTGGGGCTCTCCAGAAAACCCAGATGAGGTACAACCTGCTCGGGCCTCGACGGTACCCGAACTGGATAGGCTGCTCTGGGCACTCATGCTCTGCCTGACACAGCCTGAAGCCAGACGTCCAGACAGACAAGGAGACAGCTGGCCGCACACCCAGCACTTCGGACACGCCATGGTCTTATGCCGTCACCTCATCCTAACCTTGGTTTTCAGATATCTGAACCTAGACATTATATCAATTCTCCACACAGCTGGGTATAGCAAGCACAAAACAGAACTCCTCCTTCCCCATGGCTGTCAAGCTTGCTCTTGGCATGGAGTCACACCTTCAGGGTGGGAGAAACCTTCATGGCCCCTGATGCCACGCCCAAACTTGAGTGCTGCTTGGGCACAAATTCACACTGTGACCCTCAGCATGAGCCCCATGTCAAAGAAAGGCCTGTCAGGGCCTGGACCAAGAGCCCACATATGGGGCTTGCCAAGCCCCTATGCACCCAATCCTCACCACGGTTTGAATTTTCCAGTCGCCCCGCCCGTACCTGGAGCTCTGTTCTGGAATCCCTTTCTTGGAGAGACCCATGAGCTAGACAACACGACTCCACCCTTCCCACAAAATGACCCCAAACTCTTGGGAGCTGGGACAAATCCCCAGAGAGGGATACTCGTCCACAGTACCTGAGGCCACCGCTCCAATCCACGGCTATCCCGGACACAACATCCAGAGACAAAAGCCTGAAGGAACGCCTCCCACTCGCCCTTGTTTCAGAGGCCCAGGAGCTCCCTCTCGGGCTGTACATCCGGCCTGCCATACCCTAGGCGCCACTCATAAGCTGAGTTTGTGTATTCAGACTTCTGTGCCCACAGCCTGGACCCACACAACATCCAGGCTAGGGTCTCTGGACCAAACAGCGAAAGATTGTGCCTGCCCTCTCCAAGGAAAGTGTGCCCAATCCATAGAACACAACCCTACAGGTTACGGAAAAGCTCCAAGGTCCCTGAGGCCATCAATAGTATAGGCCATCCTGGACTAAGAGGGGCTCTCTGACACCAGCGGAGCAACTATCTCCACTTAGACTCTCAGACAGTGTCCCCAGAGACAGAAGGTTGAAATGGACAGGCCCCCAGGCCCTAATCTGAACCTTAGCTTTGCTTTCCATGTTTCCGTTCTCAGAGGACTGTTTTCGTAGACCAGCACATGGGGCTTTTCTGAGGCACCAAACCAAACCTCTCTCATCTCCACATGGGCAGCTTTCTTACTGGGATGTATCAAACACTTCAGGTAGGAGAGTTCCGCAGGGCCACCGAACAACCAGCACATTCCAAGGTCTCCATGGACCCAAACGCACATTATGACGCATCCTCAGGAGAGGCCATTTCAACTCAGCCCCCTGGGTCGCGTGTTCCAGAGGCAGCAGATCAAACATATCTTGTCGCTAATAGCCAATGGGAATGCGAGGCATGCTGTACAGGGATCCATCCTTCGAACCCTGCTCTCCAGTCCTTCCATATGGTATGTCCTGGAGCCATGCAACAGGACTCGAATGTCCCGCAGAAGGAAACCTTGTGGTTTGGGGCAACCTCCAAACTCAGCGTGGGAAAACTTCCTTGGCCTCATGAGGCCCCCACTTCATGAAGGTGCCATCATGGACACAAACTCCAGCCTCAGCCAACGTCTGATCCTCAGCCTGACTTCAGATGCAGGAGATTTTGATTCAGCCTCTGCAGAGTGGGCCTGCTCTGCCCTTGGCTCCAATCCTCACACTAGCTTGTGTTTTCAGACTTCCGTCCTCACACTCCTGGCCCACAATCCCTCCATACTGGGAATTCTGGGGCCACAATGAAGCACTGTGCCTTCCTCCCAGGAGAAAAACATTGTCTATGGCGCTGCCCAGAAACCCCAAATGAGGATCAAACTGCTTGGCCCTCGGCAACACCCCAATTGCATAGGCTAACTTAAACAGTGATGCTCTGTCGCAAATAGCCTGAGCCCAGACCTTCCAACAGACACCGACACAGCTGGCTGCACACCCAGCACATTGGACCCGCCACTGCCTTAGGCCACCATCCATTCCCAACCTGGGTTTTCAGTCATCGGAACCTAGACCTTATCTCCAATCCCTGCACAGGGGGGAACCTGATGCACAAGTCAGAACCCCTCCTTCCCCCTGGCAAGAAACCTTGCTGCTGGCAGTGAGTCAAACCTTCAGTGTAGGAGAAAACGGCATGGCCCATGAGGCCACGCCCAAGCGTGAGGGCCGCCTTGGGCACCAACACACATTGTGACCCTCAGCGTGAGTACCTTATTCAAGTAACGCCTCTCAGTGACTGGACCAAGAGCCCGCATATGTGGCTTGCCATGCCCATAGGCACCCAGGACTAACTAGATGGTGTGTATTCCAGTTGAGGGAACCCACGGCTGTGCTCTAGAGTCCCTCTCCTGCGGGGTCCCCTGTGGCAGAAAACAGTACTCTTCATTCCCACAGAATGAACACAAACACTTGGGAGCTTGGACAATCCCCCGAGAGGAAGGCTCTTCCTCGGCCTCTGAGACAACCCCTACCCTGACCGGACACTGTAAACGCAACACCCAGAGACAAAATCCTGAGTGACTGCCTCCCACTTGCCCTACTTTGATTTCCAGAGGATCTCCCCTCACGGACTAGAGATCAGGCCTGCCATTACATTGGCCCCTAGCTGAGCCAAGTTTGCTTTCTCAGACATCTGTCCCCACAGCCCTGGCAAACACAGCCTCTAGGCTGGGTCCTCTGGAGCCATACCACAGGACCGTGCCTGCTCTCTCCTGTGATACTGTGTCCATTCCTTTGGCCACACACCTCCAGAATATGAGAAACCTCAAGGCCTCCGAGGACATCCCACTACTGGGAGCCTCACTGGACTCACAGGGGCATTCCGACACAAGCTGAGCAGCTACATCCATGAATGCATGCACACAGATGTCAACAGAGATAGAAGGTTGAGCCGGACAGGCCTTTAGGCCGTAGTCTCAACTCTTGCTTTGGTTTCCAGGTGTCACTCCTCAGAGGCTTTGGTTCGAAGAACAGGGTATGGGGCTTTCCTGAGGCACGGAACAGAACTCCTCTCGTCTCCACATGGGAAGTTTCCTTGTTGGAGCCGTGTCAAACACCTCATGTTGGAGAATCCTGCAGAGTCCCTGAGCCACCTCCACATTCCAAGGTCTCCCAGGCCACCAAGCCACAGTAGGACTCATCTTCAGGAGAGTCCATTTCAACTCTCCCCTCTGGGTAGCTCACCCAGGAGACAGCAGATTGAGCCTGCCTTGTCCTGACTAAAGAGTGGGAATATGAGGTGGCATTCCCAGGCATCCATGCTTAGACACCTGCTCTCGAGTCTTTCCATATGGGGCCTCTTAGAACCATCCAATAGGACTCGACTGTCGTGCAGAAGGTAAACTTCAGTTTTGGAGCAGTTCACAAATCCCATCGTAGGCAAAACTTTCTGGCCTCATGAAGCCCCCACACCCTTCAGGAAGAGGCCATGCTGGACAAGAACTCTAGCCTGAGGCACGTCTCATAGTTGGCATGACCTCCCTGCAGGAGATCTCGATTCAGCCTCTGCAGAGTGGGCCTGCCGTGCCCTCGGTCCCAAACCTCACGCTAGCTTGTGTTTTCAGACTTCCTTCCTCACACTCCTGGCAAACAAGCCCTCCGGACTAGGAACTCCGTAACCAAAACCCAGCCCAGTGTCTGCCCAACGGAAGAAAAACGTTTCCCTGTGGGGCTCTCCAGAAAACCCAGATGAGGATCAACCTGCTCGGGCCTCGACGGTACCCGAACTGGATAGGCTGCTCTGGGCACTCATGCTCTGCCTGACACAGCCTGAAGCCAGACGTCCAGACAGACAAGGAGACAGCTGGCCGCACACCCAGCACTTCGGACACGCCATGGTCTTTTGTCGTCACCTAATCCTAACCTTGGTTTTCAGATATCTGAACCTAGACATTATATCAATTCTCCACACAGCTGGGTATAGCAAGCACAAAACAGAACTCCTCCTTCCCCATGGCTGTCAAGCTTGCTCTTGGCATGGAGTCACACCTTCAGGGTGGGAGAAACCTTCATGGCCCCTGATGCCACGCCCAAACTTGAGTGCTGCTTGGGCACAAATTCACACTGTGACCCTCAGCATGAGCCCCATGTCAAAGAAAGGCCTGTCAGGGCCTGGACCAAGAGCCCACATATGGGGCTTGCCAAGCCCCTATGCACCCAATCATCACTACGGTTTGAATTTTCCAGTCGCCCCGCCCGTACCTGGAGCTCTGCTCTGGAATACCTTTCTTGGAGAGATCTATGAGCCAGACAACACGACTCCACCCTTCCCACAAAATGACCCCAAACTCTTGGGAGCTGGGAGAAATCCCCAGAGAGGGATACTCGTCCACAGTACCTGAGGCCACCGCTCCAATCCACGGCTATCCCGGACACAACATCCAGAGACAAAAGCCTGAAGGAACGCCTCCCACTCGCCCTTGTTTCAGAGGCCCAGGAGCTCCCTCTCGGGCTGGACATCCGGCCTGCCATACCCTAGGCGCCACTCATAAGCTGAGTTTGTGTATTCAGACTTCTGTGCCCACAGCCTGGACCCACACAACATCCAGGCTAGGGCCTCTGGACCAAACAGCGAAAGATTGTGCCTGCCCTCTCCAAGGAAAGTGTGCCCAATCCATTGACCACAACCCTACAGGTTACGGAAAAGCTCCAAGATCCCTGAGGCCATCAATAGTATAGGCCACCCTGGACTAAGAGGCGCTCTCTGACACCAGCGGAGCAACTATCTCCACTTAGACACTGAGACAGTGTCCCCAGAGACAGAAGGTTGAAATGGACAGGCCCCCAGGCCCTAATCTGAACCTTAGCTTTGGTTTCCATGTTTCCGTTCTCAGAGGACTGTTTTCGTAGACCAGCACATGGGGCTTTTCTGAGGCACCAAACCAAACCTCTCTCATCTCCACATGGGCAGCTTTCTTACTGGGATGTATCAAACACTTCAGGTAGGAGAGTTCCGCAGGGCCACTGAACAACCAGCACATTCCAAGGTCTCCATGGACCCAAACGCACATTATGACGCATCCTCAGGAGAGGCCATTTCAACTCAGCCCCCTGGGTCGCGTGTTCCAGAGGCAGCAGATCAAACATATCTTGTCGCTAATAGCCAATGGGAATGCGAGGCATGCTGTACAGGGATCCATCCTTCGAACCCTGCTCTCCAGTCCTTCCATATGGTATGTCCTGGAGCCATGCAACAGGACTCGAATGTCCCGCAGAAGGAAACCTTGGGGTTTGGGGCAACCTCCAAACTCAGCGTGGGAAAACTTCCTTGGCCTCATGAGGCCCCCACTTCATGAAGGTGCCATCATGGACACATACTCCAGCCTCAGCCAACGTCTGATCCTCAGCCTGACTTCAGATGCAGGAGATTTTGATTCAGCCTCTGCAGAGTGGGCCTGCTCTGCCCTTGGCTCCAATCCTCACACTAGCTTGTGTTTTCAGACTTCCGTCCTCACACTCCTGGCCCACAATCCCTCCATACTGGGAATTCTGGGGCCACAATGAAGCACTGTGCCTTCCTTCCAGGAGAAAAACATTGTCTATGGCGCTGCCCAGAAACCCCAAATGAGGATCAAACTGCTTGGCCCTCGGCAACACCCCAATTGCATAGGCTAACTTAAACAGTGATGCTCTGTCGCAAATAGCCTGAGCCCAGACCTTCCAACAGACACCGACACAGCTGGCTGCACACCCAGCACATTGGACCCGCCACTGCCTTAGGTCACCATCCATTCCCAACCTGGGTTTTCAGTCATTGGAACCTAGACCTTATCTCCAATCCCTGCACAGGGGGGAACCTGATGCACAAGTCAGAACCCACCTTCCCCCTGGCAAGAAACCTTGCTGCTGGCAGTGAGTCAAACCTTCAGTGTAGGAGAAAACGGCATGGCCCATGAGGCCACGCCCAAGCATGAGGGCCGCCTTGGGCACCAACACACATTGTGACCCTCAGCGTGAGTACCTTATTCAAGTAACGCCTCTCAGTGACTGGACCAAGAGCCCGCATATGTGGCTTGCCATGCCCATAGGCACCCAGGACTAACTAGATGGTGTGTATTCCAGTTGAGGGAACCCACGGCTGTGCTCTAGAGTCCCTCTCCTGGGGGGTCCCCTGTGGCAGAAAACAGTACTCTTCATTCCCACAGAATGAACACAAACACTTGGGAGCTTGGACAATCCCCCGAGAGGAAGGCTCTTCCTCGGCCTCTGAGACAACCCCTACCCTGACCGGACACTGTAAACGCAACACCCAGAGACAAAATCCTGAGTGACTGCCTCCCACTTGCCCTACTTTGATTTCCAGAGGATCTCCCCTCACGGACTAGAGATCAGGCCTGCCATTACATTGGCCCCTAGCTGAGCCAAGTTTGCTTTCTCAGACATCTGTCCCCACAGCCCTGGCAAACACAGCCTCTAGGCTGGGTCCTCTGGAGCCATACCACAGGACCGTGCCTGCTCTCTCCTGGGAAACTGTGTCCATTCCTTTGGCCACACACCTCCAGAATATGAGAAACCTCAAGGCCTCCGAGGACATCCCACTACTGGGAGCCTCACTGGACTCACAGGGGCATTCCGACACAAGCTGAGCAGCTACATCCATGAATGCATGCACACAGATGTCAACAGAGATAGAAGGTTGAGCCGGACAGGCCTTTAGGCCGTAGTCTCAACTCTTGCTTTGGTTTCCAGGTGTCACTCCTCAGAGGCTTTGGTTCGAAGAACAGGGTATGGGGCTTTCCTGAGGCACGGAACAGAACTCCTCTCGTCTCCACATGGGAAGTTTCCTTGTTGGAGCCGTGTCAAACACCTCATGTTGGAGAATCCTGCAGAGTCCCTGAGCCACCTCCACATTCCAAGGTCTCCCAGGCCACCAAGCCACAGTAGGACTCATCTTCAGGAGAGTCCATTTCAACTCTCCCCTCTGGGTAGCTCACCCAGGAGCCAGCAGATTGAGCCTGCCTTGTCCTGACTAAAGAGTGGGAATATGAGGTGGCATTCCCAGGCATCCATGCTTAGACACCTGCTCTTGAGTCTTTCCATATGGGGCCTCTTAGAACCATCCAATAGGACTCGACTGTCGTGCAGAAGGTAACCTTCAGTTTTGGAGCAGTTCACAAATCCCATCGTAGGCAAAACTTTCTGGCCTCATGAAGCCCCCACACACTTCAGGAAGAGGCCATGCTGGAAAAGAACTCTACCTCAGGCACGTCTCATAGTTGACATGACCTCAGTGCAGGAGATCCCGATTCAGCCTCTGCAGAGTGGGCATGCCGTGACCTCGGTCCCAAACCTCACGCTAGCTTGTGTTTTCAGACTTCCTTCCTCACACTCCTGGCAAACAAGCCCTCCGGACTAATAACTCCAGAACCAAAACCCAGCCCAGTGTCTGCCCAACGGAAGAAAACTTTTCCCTGTGGGGCTCTCCAGAAAACCCAGATGAGGATCAACCTGCTCGGGCCTCGACGGTACCCGAACTGGATAGGCTGCTCTGGGCACTCATGCTCTGCCTGACACAGCCTGAAGCCAGACGTCCAGACAGACAAGGAGACAGCTGGCCGCACACCCAGCACTTCGGACACGCCATGGTCTTATGCCGTCACCTCATCCTAACCTTGGTTTTCAGATATCTGAACCTAGACATTATATCAATTCTCCACACAGCTGGGTATAGCAAGCACAAAACAGAACTCCTCCTTCCCCATGGCTGTCAAGCTTGCTCTTGGCATGGAGTCACACCTTCAGGGTGGGAGAAACCTTCATGGCCCCTGATGCCACGCCCAAACTTGAGTGCTGCTTGGGCACAAATTCACACTGTGACCCTCAGCATGAGCCCCATGTCAAAGAAAGGCCTGTCAGGGCCTGGACCAAGAGCCCACATATGGGGCTTGCCAAGCCCCTATGCACCCAATCCTCACCACGGTTTGAATTTTCCAGTCGCCCCGCCCGTACCTGGAGCTCTGCTCTGGAATCCCTTTCTTGGAGAGACCCATGAGCCAGACAACACGACTCCACCCTTCCCACAAAATGACCCCAAACTCTTGGGAGCTGGGACAAATCCCCAGAGAGGGATAACGTCCACAGTACCTGAGGCCACCGCTCCAATCCACGGCTATCCCGGACACAACATCCAGAGACAAAAGCCTGAAGGAACGCCTCCCACTCGCCCTTGTTTCAGAGGCCCAGGAGCTCCCTCTCGGGCTGTACATCCGGCCTGCCATACCCTAGGCGCCACTCATAAGCTGAGTTTGTGTATTCAGACTTCTGTGCCCACAGCCTGGACCCACACAACATCCAGGCTAGGGTCTCTGGACCAAACAGCGAAAGATTGTGCCTGCCCTCTCCAAGGAAAGTGTGCCCAATCCATAGACCACAACCCTACAGGTTATGGAAAAGCTCCAAGGTCCCTGAGGCCATCAATAGTATAGGCCACCCTGGACTAAGAGGCGCTCTCTGACACCAGCGGAGCAACTATCTCCACTTAGACTCTCAGACAGTGTCCCCAGAGACAGAAGGTTGAAATGGACAGGCCCCCAGGCCCTAATCTGAACCTTAGCTTTGGTTTCCATGTTTCCGTTCTCAGAGGACTGTTTTCGTAGACCAGCACATGGGCTTTTCTGAGGCACAAAACCAAACCTCTCTCATCTCCACATGGGCAGCTTTCTTACTGGGATGTATCAAACACTTCAGGTAGGAGAGTTCCGCTGGGGCACTGAACAACCAGCACATTCCAAGGTCTCCATGGACCCAAACGCACATTATGACGCATCCTCATGAGAGGCCATTTCAACTCAGCCCCCTGGGTCGCGTGTTCCAGAGGCAGCAGATCAAACATATCTTGTCGCTAATAGCCAATGGGAATGCGAGGCATGCTGTACAGGGATCCATCCTTCGAACCCTGCTCTCCAGTCCTTCCATATGGTATGTCCTGGAGCCATGCAACAGGACTCGAATGTCCCGCAGAAGGAAACCTTGTGGTTTGGGGCAACCTCCAAACTCAGCGTGGGAAAACTTCCTTGGCCTCATGAGGCCCCCACTTCATGAAGGTGCCATCATGGACACATACTCCAGCCTCAGCCAACGTCTGATCCTCAGCCTGACTTCAGATGCAGGAGATTTTGATTCAGCCTCTGCAGAGTGGGCCTGCTCTGCCCTTGGCTCCAATCCTCACACTAGCTTGTGTTTTCAGACTTCCGTCCTCACACTCCTGGCCCACAATCCCTCCCTACTGGGAATTCTGGGGCCACAATGAAGCACTGTGCCTGCCTCCCAGGAGAAAAACATTGTCTATGGCGCTGCCCAGAAACCCCAAATGAGGATCAAACTGCTTGGCCCTCGGCAACACCCCAATTGCATAGGCTACCTTAAACAGTGATGCTCTGTCGCAAATAGCCTGAGCCCAGACCTTCCAACAGACACCGACACAGCTGGCTGCACACCCAGCACATTGGACCCGCCACTGCCTTAGGCCACCATCCATTCCCAACCTGGGTTTTCAGTCATCGGAACCTAGACATTATCTCCAATCCCTGCACAGGGGGGAACCTGATGCACAAGTCAGAAACCCTCCTTCCCCTGGCAAGAAACCTTGCTGCTGGCAGTGAGTCAAACCTTCAGTGTAGGAGAAAACGGCATGGCCCATGAGGCCACGCCCAAGCGTGAGGGCCGCCTTGGGCACAAACACACATTGTGACCCTCAGCGTGAGTACCTTATTCAAGTAACGCCTCTCAGTGACTGGACCAAGAGCCCGCATATGTGGCTTGCCATGCCCATAGGCACCCAGGACTAACTAGATGGTGTGTATTCCAGTTGAGGGAACCCACTGCTGTGCTCTAGAGTCCCTCTCCTGCGGGGTCCCCTGTGGCAGAAAACAGTACTCTTCATTCCCAAAGAATGAACACAAACACTTGGGAGCTTGGACAATCCCCCGAGAGGAAGGCTCTTCCTCGGCCTCTGAGACAACCCCTACCCTGACCGGACACTGTAAACGCAACACCCAGAGACAAAATCCTGAGTGACTGCCTCCCACTTGCCCTACTTTGATTTCCAGAGGATCTCCCCTCACGGACTAGAGATCAGGCCTGCCATTACATTGGCCCCTAGCTGAGCCAAGTTTGCTTTCTCAGACATCTGTCCCCACAGCCCTGGCAAACACAGCCTCTAGGCTGGGTCCTCTGGAGCCATACCACAGGACCGTGCCTGCTCTCTCCTGGGAAACTGTGTCCATTCCTTTGGCCACACACCTCCAGAATATGAGAAACCTCAAGGCCTCCGAGGACATCCCACTACTGGGAGCCTCACTGGACTCACAGGGGCATTCCGACACAAGCTGAGCAGCTACATCCATGAATGCATGCACACAGATGTCAACAGAGATAGAAGGTTGAGCCGGACAGGCCTTTAGGCCGTAGTCTCAACTCTTGCTTTGGTTTCCAGGTGTCACTCCTCAGAGGCTTTGGTTCGAAGAACAGGGTATGGGGCTTTCCTGAGGCACGGAACAGAACTCCTCTCGTCTCCACATGGGAAGTTTCCTTGTTGGAGCCGTGTCAAACACCTCATGTTGGAGAATCCTGCAGAGTCCCTGAGCCACCTCCACATTCCAAGGTCTCCCAGGCCAACAAGCCACAGTAGGACTCATCTTCAGGAGAGACCATTTCAACTCTCCCCTCTGGGTAGCTCACCCAGGAGCCCGCAGATTGAGCCTGCCTTGTCCTGACTAAAGAGTGGGAATATGTGGTGGCGTTCCCAGGCATCCATGCTTAGACACCTGCTCTCGAGTCTTTCCATACGGGGCCTCTTGGAACCATCCAATAGGACTCGACTGTCGTGCAGAAGGTAACCTTCAGTTTTGGAGCAGTTCACAAATCCCCTCGTAGGCAAAACTTTCTGGCCTCATGAAGCCCCCACACCCTTCAGGAAGAGGCCATGCTGGACAAGAACTCTAGCCTGAGGCACGTCTCATAGTTGACATCACTTCAGTGCAGGAGATCTCGATTCAGCCTCTGCAGAGTGGGCCTGCCGTGCCCTCGGTCCCAAACTTCACGCTAGCTTGTGTTTTCAGACTTCCTTCCTCACACTCCTGGCAAACAAGCCCTCCGGACTAGGAACTCCGTAACCAAAACCCAGCCCAGTGTCTGCCTAACGGAAGAAAAACGTTTCCCTGTGGGGCTCTCCAGAAAACCCAGATGAGGATCAACCTGCTCGGGCCTCGACGGTACCCGAACTGGATAGTCTGCTCTGGGCACTCATGCTCTGCCTGACACAGCCTGAAGCCAGACGTCCAGACAGACAAGGAGACAGCTGGCCGCACACCCAGCACTTCGGACACGCCATGGTCTTATGCCGTCACCTCATCCTAACCTTGGTTTTCAGATATCTGAACCTAGACATTATATCAATTCTCCACACAGCTGGGTATAGCAAGCACAAAACAGAACTCCTCCTTCCCCATGGCTGTCAAGCTTGCTCTTGGCATGGAGTCACACCTTCAAAGTGGGAGACACCTTCATGGCCCCTGATGCCACGCCCAAACTTGAGTGCTGCTTGGGCACAAATTCACACTGTGACCCTCAGCATGAGCCCCATGTCAAAGAAAGGCCTGTCAGGGCCTGGAACAAGAGCCCACATATGGAGCTTGCCAAGCCCCTATGCACCCAATCCTCACCACAGTTTGAATTATCCAGTCGCCCCGCCTGTACCTGGAGCTCTGCTCTGGAATCCCTTTCTTGGAGAGACCCATGAGCCAGACAACACGACTCCACCCTTTCCACAAAATGACCCCAAACTCTTCGGAGCTGGGACAAATCAGCAGAGAGGGATACTCATCCACAGTACCTGAGGCCACCGCTCCAATCCACGGCTATCCCGGACACAACATCCAGAGACAAAAGCCTGAAGGAACGCCTCCCACTCGCCCTTGTTTCAGAGGCCCAGGAGCTCCCTCTCGGGCTGTACATCCGGCCTGCCATACCCTAGGCGCCACTCATAAGCTGAGTTTGTGTATTCAGACTTCTGTGCCCACAGCCTGGACCCACACAACATCCAGGCTAGGGTCTCTGGACCAAACAGCGAAAGATTGTGCCTGCCCTCTCCAAGGAAAGTGTGCCCAATCCATTGACCACAACCCTACAGGTTAGGGAAAAGCTCCAAGGTCCCTGAGGCCATCAATAGTATAGGCCACCCTGGATTAAGAGGGGCTCTCTGACACCAGCGGAGCAACTATCTCCACTTAAACTCTCAGACAGTGTCCCCAGAGACAGAAGGTTGAAATGGACATGCCCCCAGGCCCTAATCTGAACCTTAGCTTTGGTTTCCATGTTTCCGTTCTCAGAGGACTGTTTTCGTAGACCAGCACATGGGGCTTTTCTGAGGCACCAAACCAAACCTCTCTCATCTCCACATGGGCAGCTTTCTTACTGGGATGTATCAAACACTTCAGGTAGGAGAGTTCCGCAGGGCCACCGAACAACCTGCACATTCCAAGGTCTCCATGGACCCAAACGCACATTATGACGCATCCTCAGGAGAGGCCATTTCAACTCAACCCCCTGGGTCGCGTGTTCCAGAGGCAGCAGATCAAACATATCTTGTCGCTAATAGCCAATGGGAATGCGAGGCATGCTGTACAGGGATCCATCCTTCGAACCCTGCTCTCCAGTCCTTCCATATGGTATGTCCTGGAGCCATGCAACAGGACTCGAATGTCCCGCAGAAGGAAACCTTGTGGTTTGGGGCAACCTCCAAACTCAGCGTGGGAAAACTTCCTTGGCCTCATGAGGCCCCCACTTCTTGAAGGTGCCATCATGGACACATACTCCAGCCTCAGCCAACGTCTGATCCTCAGCCTGACTTCAGATGCAGGAGATTTTGATTCAGCCTCTGCAGAGTGGGCCTGCTCTGCCCTTGGCTCCAATCCTCACACTAGCTTGTGTTTTCAGACTTCCGTCCTCACACTCCTGGCCCACAAACCCTCCCTACTGGGAATTCTGGGGCCACAATGAAGCACTGTGCCTGCCTTCCAGGAGAAAAACATTGTCTATGGCGCTGCCCAGAAACCCCAAATGAGGATCAAACTGCTTGGCCCTCGGCAACACCCCAATTGCATAGGCTACCTTAAACAGTGATGCTCTGTCGCAAATAGCCTGAGCCCAGACCTTCCAACAGACACCGACACAGCTGGCTGCACACCCAGCACATTGGACCCGCCACTGCCTTAGGCCACCATCCATTCCCAACCTGGGTTTTCAGTCATTGGAACCTAGACCTTATCTCCAATCCCTGCACAGGGGGGAACCTGATGCACAAGTCAGAACCCCTCCTTCCCCCTGGCAAGAACCCTTGCTGCTGGCAGTGAGTCGAACCTTCAGTGTAGGAGAAAACGGCATGGCCCATGAGGCCACGCCCAAGCGTGAGGGCCGCCTTGGGCACAAACACACATTGTGACCCTCAGCGTGAGTACCTTATTCAAGTAACGCCTCTCAGTGACTGGACCAAGAGCCCGCATATGTGGCTTGCCATGCCCATAGGCACCCAGGACTAACTAGATGGTGTGTATTCCAGTTGAGGGAACCCACTGCTGTGCTCTAGAGTCCCTCTCCTGGGGGGTCCCCTGTGGCAGAAAACAGTACTCTTCATTCCCACAGAATGAACACAAACACTTGGGAGCTTGGACAATCCCCCGAGAGGAAGGCTCTTCCTCGGCCTCTGAGACAACCCCTACCCTGACCGGACACTGTAAACGCAACACCCAGAGACAAAATCCTGAGTGACTGCCTCCCACTTCCCTACTTTGATTTCCAGAGGATCACCCCTCACGGACTAGAGATCAGGCCTGCCATTACATTGGCCCCTAGCTTAGCCAAGTTTGCTTTTTCAGACATCTGTCCCCACAGCCCTGGCAAACACAGCCTCTAGGCTGGGTCCTCTGGAGCCATACCACAGGACCGTGCCTGCTCTCTCCTGGGAAACTGTGTCCATTCCTTTGGCCACACACCTCCAGAATATGAGAAACCTCAAGGCCTCCGAGGACATCCCACTACTGGGAGCCTCACTGGACTCACAGGGGCATTCCGACACAAGCTGAGCAGCTACATCCATGAATGCATGCACACAGATGTCAACAGAGATAGAAGGTTGAGCCGGACAGGCCTTTAGGCCGTAGTCTCAACTCTTGCTTTGGTTTCCAGGTGTCACTCCTCAGAGGCTTTGGTTCGAAGAACAGGGTATGGGGCTTTCCTGAGGCACGGAACAGAACTCCTCTCGTCTCCACATGGGAAGTTTCCTTGTTGGAGCCGTGTCAAACACCTCATGTTGGAGAATCCTGCAGAGTCCCTGAGCCACCTCCACATTCCAAGGTCTCCCAGGCCACCAAGCCACAGTAGGACTCATCTTCAGGAGAGTCCATTTCAACTCTCCCCTCTGGGTAGCTCACCCAGGAGCCAGCAGATTGAGCCTGCCTTGTCCTGACTAAAGAGTGGGAATATGAGGTGGCATTCCCAGGCATCCATGCTTAGACACCTGCTCTCGAGTCTTTCCATATGGGGCCTCTTAGAACCATCCAATAGGACTCGACTGTCGTGCAGAAGGTAACCTTCAGTTTTGGAGCAGTTCACAAATCCCATCGTAGGCAAAACTTTCTGGCCTCATGAAGCCCCCACACACTTCAGGAAGAGGCCATGCTGGACAAGAACTCTACCTCAGGCACGTCTCATAGTTGACATGACCTCAGTGCAGGAGATCCCGATTCAGCCTCTGCAGAGTGGGCATGCCGTGACCTCGGTCCCAAACCTCACGCTAGCTTGTGTTTTCAGACTTCCTTCCTCACACTCCTGGCAAACAAGCCCTCCGGACTAATAACTCCAGAACCAAAACCCAGCCCAGTGTCTGCCCAACGGAAGAAAACTTTTCCCTGTGGGGCTCTCCAGAAAACCCAGATGAGGAACAACCTGCTCGGGCCTCGTTGGTACCCGAACTGGATAGGCTGCTCTGGGCACTCATGCTCTGCCTGACACAGCCTGAAGCCAGACGTCCAGACAGACAAGGAGACAGCTGGCCGCACACCCAGCACTTCGGACACGCCATGGTCTTATGCCGTCACCTCATCCTAACCTTGGTTTTCAGATATCTGAACCTAGACATTATATCAATTCTCCACACAGCTGGGTATAGCAAGCACAAAACAGAACTCCTCCTTCCCCATGGCTGTCAAGCTTGCTCTTGGCATGGAGTCACACCTTCAGGGTGGGAGAAACCTTCATGGCCCCTGATACCACGCCCAAACTTGAGTGCTGCTTGGGCACAAATTCACACTGTGACCCTCAGCATGAGCCCCATGTCAAAGAAAGGCCTGTCAGGGCCTGGACCAAGAGCCCACATATGGGGCTTGCCAAGCCCCTATGCACCCAATCCTCACCACGGTTTGAATTTTCCAGTCGCCCCGCCCGTACCTGGAGCTCTGCTCTGGAATCCCTTTCTTGGAGAGACCCATGAGCCAGACAACACGACTCCACCCTTCCCACCAAATGACCCCAAACTCTTGGGAGCTGGGACAAATCCCCAGAGAGGGATACTCGTCCACAGTACCTGAGGCCACCGCTCCAATCCACGGCTATCCCGGACACAACATCCAGAGACAAAAGCCTGAAGGAACGCCTCCCACTCGCCCTTGTTTCAGAGGCCCAGGAGCTCCCTCTCGGGCTGTACATCCGGCCTGCCATACCCTAGGCGCCACTCATAAGCTGAGTTTGTGTATTCAGACTTCTGTGCCCACAGCCTGGACCCACACAACATCCAGGCTAGGGTCTCTGGACCAAACAGCGAAAGATTGTGCCTGCCCTCTCCAAGGAAAGTGTGCCCAATCCATAGACCACAACCCTACAGGTTACGGAAAAGCTCCAAGGTCCCTGAGGCCATCAATAGTATAGGCCACCCTGGACTAAGAGGCGCTCTCTGACACCAGCGGAGCAACTATCTCCACGTAGACTCTCAGACAGTGTCCCCAGAGACAGAAGGTTGAAATGGACAGGCCCCCAGGCCCTAATCTGAACCTTAGCTTTGGTTTCCATGTTTCCGTTCTCCGAGGACTGTTTTCGTAGACCAGCACATGGGGCTTTTCTGAGGCACCAAACCAAACCTCTCTCATCTCCACATGGGCAGCTTTCTTACTGGGATGTATCAAACACTTCAGGTAGGAGAGTTCCGCTGGGGCACTGAACAACCAGCACATTCCAAGGTCTCCATGGACCCAAACGCACATTATGACGCATCCTCATGAGAGGCCATTTCAACTCAGCCCCCTGGGTCGCGTGTTCCAGAGGCAGTAGATCAAACATATCTTGTCGCTAATAGCCAATGGGAATGCGAGGCATGCTGTACAGGGATCCATCCTTCGAACGCTGCTCTCCAGTCCTTCCATATGGTATGTCCTGGAGCCATGCAACAGGACTCGAATGTCCCGCAGAAGGAAACCTTGGGGTTTGGGGCAACCTCCAAACTCAGCGTGGGAAAACTTCCTTGGCCTCATGAGGTCCCCACTTCATGAAGGTGCCATCATGGACACATACTCCAGCCTCAGCCAACGTCTGATCCTCAGCCTGACTTCAGATGCAGGAGATTTTGATTCAGCCTCTGCAGAGTGGGCCTGCTCTGCCCTTGGCTCCAATCCTCACACTAGCTTGTGTTTTCAGACTTCCGTCCTCACACTCCTGGCCCACAATCCCTCCCTACTGGGAATTCTGGGGCCACAATGAAGCACTGTGCCTGCCTCCCAGGAGAAAAACATTGTCTATGGCGCTGCCCAGAAACCCCAAAAGAGGATCAAACTGCTTGGCCCTCGGCAACACCCCAATTGCATAGGCTACCTTAAACAGTGATGCTCTGTCGCAAATAGCCTGAGCCCAGACCTTCCAACAGACACCGACACAGCTGGCTGCACACCCAGCACATTGGACCCGCCACTGCCTTAGGCCACCATCCATTCCCAACCTGGGTTTTCAGTCATCGGAACCTAGACATTATCTCCAATCCCTGCAAAGGGGGGAACCTGATGCACAAGTCAGAACCCCTCCTTCCCCATGGCAAGAAACCTTGCTGCTGGCAGTGAGTCAAACCTTCAGTGTAGGAGAAAACGGCATGGCCCATGAGGCCACGCCCAAGCGTGAGGGCCGCCTTGGGCACAAACACACATTGTGACCCTCAGCGTGAGTACCTTATTCAAGTAACGCCTCTCAGTGACTGGACCAAGAGCCCGCATATGTGGCTTGCCATGCCCATAGGCACCCAGGACTAACTAGATGGTGTGTATTCCAGTTGAGGGAACCCACTGCTGTGCTCTAGAGTCCCTCTCCTGCGGGGTCCCCTGTGGCAGAAAACAGTACTCTTCATTCCCAAAGAATGAACACAAACACTTGGGAGCTTGGACAATCCCCCGAGAGGAAGGCTCTTCCTCGGCCTCTGAGACAACCCCTACCCTGACCGGACACTGTAAACGCAACACCCAGAGACAAAATCCTGAGTGACTGCCTCCCACTTGCCCTACTTTGATTTCCAGAGGATCTCCCCTCACGGACTGGAGATCAGGCCTGCAATTACATTGGCCCCTAGCTGAGCCAAGTTTGCTTTCTCAGACATCTGTCCCCACAGCCCTGGCAAACACAGCCTCTTGGCTGGGTCCTCTGGAGCCATACCACAGGACCGTGCCTGCTATCTCCTGGGAAACTGTGTCCATTCCTTTGGCCACACACCTCCAGAATATGAGAAACCTCAAGGCCTCCGAGGACATCCCACTACTGGGAGCCTCACTGGACTCACAGGGGCATTCCGACACAAGCTGAGCAGCTACATCCATGAATGCATGCACACAGATGTCAACAGAGATAGAAGGTTGAGCCGGACAGGCCTTTAGGCCGTAGTCTCAACTCTTGCTTTGGTTTCCACGTGTCACTCCTCAGAGGCTTTGGTTCGAAGAACTGGGTATGGGGCTTTCCTGAGGCACGGAACAGAACTCCTCTCGTCTCCACATGGGAAGTTTCCTTGTTGGAGCCGTGTCAAACACCTCATGTTGGAGAATCCTGCAGAGTCCCTGAGCCACCTCCACATTCCAAGGTCTCCCAGGCCACCAAGCCACAGTAGGACTCATCTTCAGGAGAGACCATTTCAACTCTCCCCTCTGGGTAGCTCACCCAGGAGCCCGCAGATTGAGCCTGCCTTGTCCTGACTAAAGAGTGGGAATATGTGGTGGCGTTCCCAGGCATCCATGCTTAGACACCTGCTCTCGAGTCTTTCCATATGGGGCCTCTTGGAACCATCCAATAGGACTCGACTGTCGTGCAGAAGGTAACCTTCAGTTTTGGAGCAGTTCACAAATCCCCTCGTAGGCAAAACTTTCTGGCCTAATGAAGCCCCCACACCCTTCAGGAAGAGGCCATGCTGGACAAGAACTCTAGCCTGAGGCACGTCTCATAGTTGACATCACTTCAGTGCAGGAGATCTCGATTCAGCCTCTGCAGAGTGGGCCTGCCGTGCCCTCGGTCCCAAACCTCACGCTAGCTTGTGTTTTCAGACTTCCTTCCTCACACTCCTGGCAAACAAGCCCTCCGGACTAGGAACTCCGGAACCAAAACCCAGCCCAGTGTCTGCCCAACGGAAGAAAAACGTTTCCCTGTGGGGCTCTCCAGAAAACCCAG
Source organism: Mustela nivalis (assembly GCF_964662115.1). Classification (NCBI taxonomy): domain Eukaryota; kingdom Metazoa; phylum Chordata; class Mammalia; order Carnivora; family Mustelidae; genus Mustela; species Mustela nivalis. Next base: position 7,557 of record NW_028135735.1, on the reverse strand, counting down.
ATGAGGATCAACCTGCTCGGGCCTCGACGGTACCCAAACTGGATAGTCTGCTCTGGGCACTCATGCTCTGCCTGACACAGCCTGAAGCCAGACGTCCAGACAGACAAGGAGACAGCTGGCCGCACACCCAGCACTTCGGACACGCCATGGTCTTATGCCGTCACCTCATCCTAACCTTGGTTTTCAGATATCTGAACCTAGACATTATATCAATTCTCCACACAGCTGGGTATAGCAAGCACAAAACAGAACTCCTCCTTCCCCATGGCTGTCAAGCTTGCTCTTGGCATGGAGTCACACCTTCAGGGTGGGAGAAACCTTCATGGCCCCTGATGCCACGCCCAAACTTGAGTGCTGCTTGGGCACAAATTCACACTGTGACCCTCAGCATGAGCCCCATGTCAAAGAAAGGCCTGTCAGGGCCTGGAACAAGAGCCCACATATGGAGCTTGCCAAGCCCCTATGCACCCAATCCTCACCACAGTTTGAATTATCCAGTCGCCCCGCCTGTACCTGGAGCTCTGCTCTGGAATCCCTTTCTTGGAGAGACCCATGAGCCAGACAACACGACTCCACCCTTTCCACAAAATGACCCCAAACTCTTCGGAGCTGGGACAAATCAGCAGAGAGGGATACTCATCCACAGTACCTGAGGCCACCGCTCCTATCCACGGCTATCCCGGACACAACATCCAGAGACAAAAGCCTGAAGGAACGCCTCCCACTCGCCCTTGTTTCAGAGGCCCAGGAGCTCCCTCTCGGGCTGTACATCCGGCCTGCCATACCCTAGGCGCCACTCATAAGCTGAGTTTGTGTATTCAGACTTCTGTGCCCACAGCCTGGACCCACACAACATCCAGGCTAGGGTCTCTGGACCAAACAGCGAAAGATTGTGCCTGCCCTCTCCAAGGAAAGTGTGCCCAATCCATTGACCACAACCCTACAGGTTAGGGAAAAGCTCCAAGGTCCCTGAGGCCATCAATAGTATAGGCCACCCTGGATTAAGAGGGGCTCTCTGACACCAGCGGAGCAACTATCTCCACTTAGACTCTCAGACAGTGTCCCCAGAGACAGAAGGTTGAAATGGACATGCCCCCAGGCCCTAATCTGAACCTTAGCTTTGGTTTCCATGTTTCCGTTCTCAGAGGACTGTTTTCGTAGACCAGCACATGGGGCTTTTCTGAGGCACCAAACCAAACCTCTCTCATCTCCACATGGGCAGCTTTCTTACTGGGAGGTATCAAACACTTCAGGTAGGAGAGTTCCGCAGGGCCACCGAACAACCAGCACATTCCAAGGTCTCCATGGACCCAAACGCACATTATGACGCATCCTCAGGAGAGGCCATTTCAACTCAACCCCCTGGGTCGCGTGTTCCAGAGGCAGCAGATCAAACATATCTTGTCGCTAATAGCCAATGGGAATGCGAGGCATGCTGTACAGGGATCCATCCTTCGAACCCTGCTCCCCAGTCCTTCCATATGGTATGTCCTGGAGCCATGCAACAGGACTCGAATGTCCCGCAGAAGGAAACCTTGGGGTTTGGGGCAACCTCCAAACTCAGCGTGGGAAAACTTCCTTGGCCTCATGAGGCCCCCACTTCATGAAGGTGCCATCATGGACACATACTCCAGCCTCAGCCAACGTCTGATCCTCAGCCTGACTTCAGATGCAGGAGATTTTGATTCAGCCTCTGCAGAGTGGGCCTGCTCTGCCCTTGGCTCCAATCCTCACACTAGCTTGTGTTTTCAGACTTCCGTCCTCACACTCCTGGCCCACAAACCCTCCCTACTGGGAATTCTGGGGCCACAATGAAGCACTGTGCCTGCCTCCCAGGAGAAAAACATTGTCTATGGCGCTGCCCAGAAACCCCAAATGAGGATCAAACTGCTTGGCCCTCGGCAACACCCCAATTGCATAGGCTACCTTAAACAGTGATGCTCTGTCGCAAATAGCCTGAGCCCAGACCTTCCAACAGACACCGACACAGCTGGCTGCACACCCAGCACATTGGACCCGCCACTGCCTTAGGCCACCATCCATTCCCAACCTGGGTTTTCAGTCATTGGAACCTAGACCTTATCTCCAATCCCTGCACAGGGGGGAACCTGATGCACAAGTCAGAACCCCTCCTTCCCCCTGGCAAGAACCCTTGCTGTTGGCAGTGAGTCGAACCTTCAGTGTAGGAGAAAACGGCATGGCCCATGAGGCCACGCCCAAGCGTGAGGGCCGCCTTGGGCACAAACACACATTGTGACCCTCAGCGTGAGTACCTTATTCAAGTAACGCCTCTCAGTGACTGGACCAAGAGCCCGCATATGTGGCTTGCCATGCCCATAGGCACCCAGGACTAACTAGATGGTGTGTATTCCAGTTGAGGGAACCCACTGCTGTGCTCTAGAGTCCCTCTCCTGGGGGGTCCCCTGTGGCAGAAAACAGTACTCTTCATTCCCACAGAATGAACACAAACACTTGGGAGCTTGGACAATCCCCCGAGAGGAAGGCTCTTCCTCGGCCTCTGAGACAACCCCTACCCTGACCGGACACTGTAAACGCAACACCCAGAGACACAATCCTGAGTGACTGCCTCCCACTTCCCTACTTTGATTTCCAGAGGATCTCCCCTCACGGACTAGAGATCAGGCCTGCCATTACATTGGCCCCTAGCTTAGCCAAGTTTGCTTTTTCAGACATCTGTACCCACAGCCCTGGCAAACACAGCCTCTATGCTGGGTCCTCTGGAGCCATACCACAGGACCGTGCCTGCTCTCTCCTGGGAAACTGTGTCCATTCCTTTGGCCACACACCTCCAGAATATGAGAAACCTCAAGGCCTCCGAGGACATCCCACTACTGGGAGCCTCACTGGACTCAAAGGGGCATTCCGACACAAGCTGAGAAGCTACATCCATGAATGCATGCACACAGATGTCAACAGAGATAGAAGGTTGAGCCGGACAGGCCTTTAGGCCGTAGTCTCAACTCTTGCTTTGGTTTCCAGGTGTCACTCCTCAGAGGCTTTGGTTCGAAGAACAGGGTATGGGGCTTTCCTGAGGCACGGAACAGAACTCCTCTCGTCTCGACATGGGAAGTTTCCTTGTTGGAGCCGTGTCAAACACCTCATGTTGGAGAATCCTGCAGAGTCCCTGAGCCACCTCCACATTCCAAGGTCTCCCAGGCCACCAAGCCACAGTAGGACTCATCTTCAGGAGAGACCATTTCAACTCTCCCCTCTGGGTAGCTCACCCAGGAGCCCACAGATTGAGCCTGCCTTGTCCTGACTAAAGAGTGGGAATATGAGGTGGCGTTCCCAGGCATCCATACTTAGACACCTGCTCTCGAGTCTTTCCATATGGGGCCTCTTGGAACCATCCAATAGGACTCGACTGTCGTGCAGAAGGTAACCTTCAGTTTTGGAGCAGTTCACAAATCCCATCGTAGGCAAAACTTTCTGGCCTCATGAAGCCCCCACACCCTTCAGGAAGAGGCCATGCTGGATAAGAACTCTAGCCTGAGGCACGTCTCATAGTTGACATGACCTCAGTGCAGGAGATCTCGATTCAGCCTCTGCAGAGTGGGCCTGCCGTGCCCACGGTCCCAAACCTCACGCTAGCTTGTGTTTTCAGACTTCCTTCCTCACACTCCTGGCAAACAAGCCCTCTGGAATAGGAACTCCGGAACCAAAACGCAGCCCAGTGTCTGCCCAACGGAAGAAAAACGTTTCCCTGTGGGGCTCTCCAGAAAACCCAGATGAGGATCAACCTGCTCGGGCCTCGACGGTACCTGAACTGGATAGGCTGCTCTGGGCACTCATGCTCTGCCTGACACAGCCTGAAGCCAGACGTCCAGACAGACAAGGAGACAGCTGGCCGCACACCCAGCACTTCGGACACGCCATGGTCTTATGCCGTCACCTCATCCTAACCTTGGTTTTCAGATATCTGAACCTAGACATTATATCAATTCTCCACACAGCTGGGTATAGCAAGCACAAAACAGAACTCCTCCTTCCCCATGGCTGTCAAGCTTGCTCTTGGCATGGAGTCACACCTTCAGGGTGGGAGAAACCTTCATGGCTTCTGATGCCACGCCCAAACCTGAGTGCTGCTTGGGCACAAATTCACACTGTGACCCTCAGCATGAGCCCCATGTCAAAGAAAGGTCTGTCAGGGCCTGGACCAAGAGCCCACATATGGGGCTTGCCAAACCCCTATGCACCCAATCCTCACCACGGTTTGAATTTTCCAGTCGCCCCGCCCATACCTGGAGCTCTGCTCTGGAATCCCTTTCTTGGAGAGACCCATGAGCCAGACAACACGACTCCACCCTTCCCACAAAATGACCCCAAACTCTTGGGAGCAGGGACAAATCCCCAGAGAGGGATACTCGTCCACAGTACCTGAGGCCACCGCTCCAATCCACGGCAATCCCGGACACAACATCCAGAGACAAAAGCCTGAAGGAACGCCTCCCACTCGCCCTTGTTTCAGAGGCCCAGGAGCTCCCTCTCGGGCTGTACATCCGGCCTGCCATACACTAGGCGCCACTCATAAGCTGAGTTTGTGTATTCAGACTTCTGTGCCCACAGCCTGGACCCACACAACATCCAGGCTAGGGCCTCTGGACCAAACAGCGAAAGATTGTGCCTGCCCTCTCCAAGGAAAGTGTGCCCAATCCATTGACCACAACCCTACAGGTTAGGGAAAAGCTCCAAGGTCCCTGAGGCCATCAATAGTATAGGCCACCCTGGACTAAGAGCGGCTCTCTGACACCAGCGGAGCAACTATCTCCACTTAAACTCTCAGACAGTGTCCCCAGAGACAGAAGGTTGAAATGGACAGGCCCCCAGGCCCTAATCTGAACCTTAGCTTTGGTTTCCATGTTTCCTTTCTCAGAGGACTGTTGTCGTAGACCAGCACATGGGGCTTTTCTGAGGCACCAAACCAAACATCTCTCATCTCCACATGGGCAGCTTTCTTACTGGGATGTATCAAACACTTCAGGTAGGAGAGTTCCGCAGGGCCACTGAACAACCAGCACATTCCAAGGTCTCCATGGACCCAAACACACATTATGACGCATCCTCAGGAGAGGCCATTTCAACTCAGCCCCCTGGGTCACGTGTTCCAGAGGCAGCAGATCAAACATATCTTGTCGCTAATAGCCAATGGGAATGCGAGGCATGCTGTACAGGGATACATCCTTCGAACCCTGCTCTCCAGTCCTTCCATATGGTATGTCCTGGAGCCATGCAACAGGACTCGAATGTCCCGCAGAAGGAAACCTTGTGGTTTGGGGCAACCTCCAAACTCAGCGTGGGAAAACTTCCTTGGCCTCATGAGGCCCCCACTTCATGAAGGTGCCATCATGGACACATACTCCAGCCTCAGCCAACGTCTGATCCTCAGCCTGACTTCAGATGCAGGAGATTTTGATTCAGCCTCTGCAGAGTGGGCCTGCTCTGCCCTTGGCTCCAATTCTCACACTAGCTTGTGTTTTCAGACTTCCGTCCTCACACTCCTGGCCTACAAACCCTCCCTACTGGGAATTCTGGGGCCACAATGAAGCACTGTGCCTGCCTCCCAGGAGAAAAACATTTTCTATGGCGCTGCCCAGAAACCCCAAATGAGGATCAAACTGCTTGGCCCTCGGCAACACCCCAATTGCATAGGCTACCTTAAACAGTGATGCTCTGTCGCAAATAGCCTGAGCCCAGACCTTCCAACAGACACCGACACAGCTGGCTGCACACCCAGCACATTGGACCCGTCACTGCCTTAGGCCACCATCCATTCCCAACCTGGGTTTTCAATCATCGGAACCTAGACCTTATCTCCAATCCCTGCACAGGGGGGAACCTGATGCACAAGTCAGAACCCCTCCTTCCCCCTGGCAAGAACCCTTGCTGCTGGCAGTGAGTCAAACCTTCAGTGTAGGAGAAAACGGCATGGCCCATGGGGCCACGCCCAAGCATGAGGGCCGCCTTGGGCACAAACACACATTGTGACCCTCAGCGTGAGTACCTTATTCAAGTAACGCCTCTCAGTGACTGGACCAAGAGCCCGCATATGTGGCTTGCCATGCCCATAGGCACCCAGGACTAACTAGTTGAGGGAACCCACTGCTGTGCTCTAGAGTCCCTCTCCTGGGGGGGCCCTGTGGCAGAAAACAGTACTCTTCATTCCCACAGAATGAACACAAACACTTGGGAGCTTGGACAATCCCCCGAGCGGTTGGCTCTTCCTCGGCCTCTGAGACAACCCCTACCCTGACCGGACACTGTAAACGCAACACCCAGAGACAAAATCCTGAGTGAGTGCCTCCCACTTGCCCTACTTTGATTTCCAGAGGATCTCCCCTCACGGACTAGAGATCAGGCCTGCCATTACATTGGCCCCTAGCTGAGCCAAGTTTGCTTTTTCAGACATCTGTCCCCACAGCCCTGGCAAATACAGCCTCTAGGCTGGGTCCTCTGGAGCCATACCACAGGACCGTGCCTGCTCTCTCCTGGCAAACTGTGTCCATTCCTTTGGCCACACACCTCCAGAATATGAGAAACCTCAAGGCCTCCCTGGACATCCCACTACTGGGAGCCTCACTGGACTCACAGGGGCATTCGGACACAAGCTGAGCAGCTACATCCATGAATGCATGCACACAGATGACAACAGAGATAGAAGGTTGAGCCGGACAGGCCTTTAGGCCGTAGTCTCAACTCTTGCTTTGGTTTCCAGGTGTCACTCCTCAGAGGCTTTGGTTCGAAGAACAGGGTATGCGGCTTTCCTGAGGCACGGAACAGAACTCCTCTCGTCTCCACATGGGAAGTTTCCTTGTTGGAGCCGTGTCAAACACCTCATGTTGGAGAAACCTGCAGAGTCCCTGAGCCACCTCCACATTCCAAGGTCTCCCAGGCCACCAAGCCACAGTAGGACTCATCTTCAGGAGAGACCATTCAACTCTCCCCTCTGGGTAGCTCACCCAGGAGCCCGCAGATTGAGCCTGCCTTGTCCTTACTAAAGAGTGGGAATATGAGGTGGCGTTCCCAGGCATCCATGCTTAGACACCTGCTCTCGAGTCTTTCCATATGGGGCCTCTTGGAACCATCCAATAGGACTCGACTGTCGTGCAGAAGGTAACCTTCAGTTTTGGAGCAGTTCACAAATCCCATCGTAGCCAAAACTTTCTGGCCTCATGAAGCCCCCACACCCTTCAGGAAGAGGCCATGCTGGACAAGAACTCTAGCCTGAGGCACGTCTCATAGTTGACATGACCTCAGTGCAGGAGATCTCGATTCAGCCTCTGCAGAGTGGGCCTGCCGTGCCCTCGGTCCCAAACCTCACGCTAGCTTGTGTTTTCAGACTTCCTTCCTCACACTCCTGGCAAACAAGCCCTCCGGACTAGGAACTCCGGAACCAAAACCCAGCCCAGTGTCTGCCCAACGGAAGAAAAACGTTTCCCTGTGGGGCTCTCCAGAAAACCCAGATGAGGATCAACCTGCTCGGGCCTCGACGGTACCCGAACTGGATAGGCTGCTCTGGGCACTCATGCTCTGCCTGAC